>NC_133771.1:210532442-210677699 GCF_003597395.2 Chelonoidis abingdonii | reverse complement strand
AGATTTGTCTCCCCATACAGCGATCAGATCCAGTATCTCCCGTACGGTCCATGCTGGAGCTCTTTTTGGATTTGGGACAGCATTGCCACCTGTGCTGATCAGAGCTCCACGCTGGGCAAACAGGAAATGAAAATCAAAATTTCGTGGGGCTTTTCCTGTCTACCTGGCCACTGCATCCGAGTTCAGATTGCTGTCCAGAGCGGTCACAGTGGTGCACAATGGGATACCGCCTGGAGGCCAATACCGTCGATTTGCGGCCACAGTAACCGTAATCCGATATAGTAATACCGATTTTAGCGCTACTCCTCTCTTTGGGGAGGAGTACAGAAACCAATTTAAAGAGCCCTTTATATCAGTATAAAGGGCCTTGTAGTGTGGACGGGTGCGGCGTTAAATTGATTTAACGCTGCTAAAATCGGTTTAAACGCGTAGTGTAGACCAGGCCTTAGACAGAAGCTGAGGTAAGGGGTATAACCAAGGAGGAGATTTTCATGGCCACCTAACTCCTACTGCCTTTGAAAATCATCCTTTGCAGGTACATTCCACTCTGCTTTTACATATTTATGAAGAAACAGGACTCAGCATATTCCTAGGGTCGGTCGGTCTGTCTCTCTATGGATAATGTAAACAGTTCATAGACGAAGTGCTGGTAGAGGGCACTTAAGAATATATAGCATAATTCCTGGGTTTTGTAGGACCAATAAAACTAGTTGTGCATTGCAAATGACATCCTCTGCACCAGTTTTTAACTATAGCAGGCACTTGGCAATAGTAATACCTACCAGCAGTCCTAGGGGAAAAATCACTGAGCTGTCCACAGTCCCACTTCAAACCAGAGTCAGGGCACTTGGATCCAGTCAGTCCTACCCCAGATAGGGGTGGGGATGAGGTCACCTTGATTCAGCACTTCAGACAGTGCGGTTCCTAGCTGGATTTTAAAGTTATCCTTCCTGGGCCATACTGCCATAGCACGTGTAATGGGGGTTCACTTTGCTAGCCCTGAGCTTGTGCTGATGGATCTAGCCTGCCCCTTCTCCCTTCCCCTCAAAAAGAAAACATACATAGATGGAGCTGAGTGATGCTATACTCAAATTTAGCCCTGGAATTCACATGTAGTGTTGCAATTCCCTGTGTTTATATAGTTTGGAAACTCAAGATTTGCTCTATTATCTAGGACCATGCTCTATCATGTCCTGAATCCTTCCTCCACTAGTCGCTAATAGTGGACACTATACAAGCATCTAAAACCTCCTGTTGGGCTTGATCATAGATGTCAGTGACAAGATCCCTACTGACTTCAAAGGACTTTAGAACAGGCCCATAATGCACCAGGTCATTTCTACAGTGCTGTTCCTAGGCAGATTTCTCTAATTGCCACCAGGCTCAGAGTTTCTGTTCTGAAGCATGAGATTATATCATAGAATGTGCAACGTGCTTCTTACGATAACAACGTTACTCAGTTCTTTACAAAAACCTTTCTATAGTATTTAACTTTGGATACTTTCAGAACAATGGGACCATCTTCCAGGCCAGGGGTCAGCAACCTTTCAGAAGCAGTGTGCCAAGTCTTCGTTTATTCACTTTAATTTAAGGTTTCACGTGCCAATAATGCATTTTAAACCTTTTTAGAAGGTCTCTTTCTGGAAGTCTATAATATATAACTAAACTATTGTTGTATGTAAAGTAAATAAGGTTTCAGAATGTTTAAGAAGCTGCATTTAAAATTAAATTAAAACGCAGATTCCCCCAGACTGGTGGCCAGGACCTGGGCAGTTTGAGTGCCACTGAAAATCAGCTTGCGTGCCACCTTTGGCACCCGTGCCATAGATTGTCTACGCCTGTTCCAGGCCATTGAAAGCCCTGCATCAGTTGGACTGGCACATTTCTGTTATATAGGGAAGGAGACAGAACGTGGAAGACCCTTGCAGGGGAACTATGTGCCAGGCATGCTGTGTTCTCTGGGAGTTCCATCTGCACTAGCATTAGGGAGAGTCATGGGAGAGGTTGAGCTGCAGAAGAGGCATAGTAGCATCAGCAGCTACATCGATCCACCAGCCAAAACTCTGCATCGACAGAACGTGGACACCACAGCAATAGACTCTACAGCCTCCCTCATATTTTAGCAGCAACCACAAGAGGCACAGGCGACCCTAACCGAGAAGGCTCTCTCTCCAGCAATTCAGCTGTCTCCTGCTGCTGTTCCCTGGTGATGAATATCTAATTTTACACCCCAGCTATATTTACTCAGTAGAGCCATTAGCCCGGCTATAAACTCTCAAATGGTGGCACAAGCTTTTTGGGGGAAGTGAAAATAATAAAGTGCTGTTGTATCTCTGAAAGGAGTCCCAAGTCCAAAGCAATTTTTCACATGCAGAGACTCAGTTGTAAGATATGAAGACTTAAAATTATCAGTTGGTTTTATAAACACACAGAATATCCCATTATCAGCCCCCACATTTTCTGCAAATAAGTTACAAAGGCCCATCTCCAGTTACTGTGGAGGCGGATCAAGTAATATACTTTCTTACTGATGATTATCTGTCACGAGGGTGAAAGCACAATGAGTAATGGAATGGGTTTTCACATGCAGTCTGCAGTATAAATAGAAGTGTGAAGACACTTAAAGGCAGTTTGGGCAAGATCCTTAGGCAGTGCAAGTCTGCAGCTCAGCTGAAGACAAATGGAGATACAGGGATTACTCCAGCAGAGAACCAAGCCTCCTATATCTGCTGAAACCTGACTGACCTGTCAATTGGTTTTGGTGGGCTTTGGGTCAGACCCCTTGAAGCAGTGGTGGGCAACCTGCGCCCCGTCAGGGTAATCCACTGGCAGGCTGCCAGACAGTTTGTTTACATTTACATGGTTGCCCGCAATTCCCAGTGGACAGCACGTCCCTGCAGCCTGCACCACTTCCCGCGGCTCCCATTGGCCGCGAACACTGAACCGCGGCCACTGGGAGCTGCAGGTGGCCGTGCAGATTTAAACAAACTGTCTGGTGGCCCGCCAGCAGATTATCCTGATGGGCCGCGTGTGGCCCACGGGCTGCAGGTTGCTCACCACTGCCTTGAAGCCTTGTAACACCCATATGGTCATTGAGCTTCTCTGCGGAAGACCTGAGAAACTCTAGGTGGTTGAAACCTTGCCCCCAAGAGCAGCCCCGGTAGGCTTAGGCACCACAGAGCCACTGTGATACAGCCATGTTGTCAGGGGCTCGGTTGCCCTGCACTCTCATCTCTCTGGAGCCTCACTGAGAGGGTGACTTATCGGGGAAGGCAGAGGGTGGGTTTATGCTGGCTCAGTTCCACGGGCCTCATACCCTCCCTCCCTCCCCCCCGGGAGTGGGGTGGCACAGGAGCCCCAGCAATTGATACAGCTCATGAGCCATTGCAGTGTGTTCACATGTGCCTTTCACCCGAGAGGCTCCTTCGCTCACCTCCTAAGCAAGGCACCTGTCGGAAGCCACTTTACTAGAGCTTCCCAGGAGGGAAGGGGGCAACATTTGCCCCGCTGGATTTAAACCCACAGAGGGGGTTGTGTGGCATAATGCCAGATTGAATTTAGTTTTGGAGACGTGCGAGGCCCAGGCATACTGTTAAAGACCGTCTAAGCTGCGACTCTGTCAGGAGAGTACTTGAGAGTCATTGTGGGAGCTCAGGCAGACGCTTGTCCAGTGTGGATTCTAAAAAGCAATAGCACTCAGGATGGTTCAGTGCATTAAGGGATGGGAATTATTTGTGCTGTAATTTGAGGTGGGACTCACTAGAGAAAGTTAAGAAGATAACATGGAAGGTATTGATACAGTCAGCAACGATGTATCGTCATTTGGAAAAATCTCGTTAGCTTCACTGAGGTTTGGGTCTGGCCCTTGGAGTTCCGTCTCCAAGCGTGATCACCTCCTTGCAGTGAAACAGTCCAGAGAACGGGGAAGATGCTAAAGGTTATTTTGAGGGGACTTACGTATGAGTAGAGGTTTCTGTTGTGCAAAAAGAAGCTATAGGCTGGAGCAGAGACTTGAATGAGGTAATCACAATTATGTAGAGGTCACTTCCGTACTTAACTGGTAATGTCACATATGTGTGGTAGGTACAGTCATGCAAGTGACCATCAGCTCAGTGCTAGCATCATGGCTGATAGTTCTGTACATTCATGGTCAGCAGCAACTCCAGTGCTGAGCTGGGGTCTCATAAGGTCAGCTCCAAAGCCTATTGAAATCAATGGAAAGATTCCCACTTAAGCCAATTAAGTGATTCCCACTGACTGTAGGGAGCTTTGGATCAGGCCAACATTGACTACTATTGTGAGGACAGAGGCCTCCTACTAAAAGTATAGTTACTCCCTGTAACTCTATATGAGTATTTTCTGCCTCAGTCAAAAAAATCCCTTAAATATTTGCTGGTCACTTCTCCACCGGGTTGTAAGTAAGAACAGGAGGCAGCAAATATGATCATGCTTGTTTAGAAATAGGAGAAAGGAATAACAGCAGAAGTCTTTTCTCATCATGCGAAGCTAATGGGACTTTGCTCTTACCAACAGGATCATGCAGGGTTTCTATATTTGCAGGTAGTGGCAACTGTTGCTTTTTCACGAAGTGTAACTGCAAGCTACATGTAATAGGTAGCGAGGGGATGGCAGCATGAGGAGTTGCAGGCTGCCACAGGAGTCTGAGTTCAGTGACATCTGACTGAGTTACTGGAGATGCCTGATTCAATGCAGACCTAACGCACACACCGAGGCTGATGGATTATTAAGGGAAAATGGACCTGCTGTCTTTGATTAGCTTTGATTTGCTACTGTGATGGCTTATATTGATGTAAAAAGGAAGCCACATAAGCTTCTCTTTGTACTGTATTAGAAATGCCTTTGTGCAGGACAGGGCTAAGTTATTTCATCTCAGAATTGAGGGTGAAGTCAATTTGAAAGGAAAGATCAAAAGGTGAAAAGTAAGGGGAGGAAGCACTCTTGAAGCAATATACAGTATAGATACTCCGTCACCTTAATTTTAATGCATCTCTGAACACAAACTGGGGATACAATGCCTTGTGTCCCCATATTAAGAAAGCTCTTTATGGTTAGAGCTGACATTCCCTTTGAACAAGATTGCTAATTTAAATGAAGGGCTGTGCGCCACTTCACATGCCAATGAATTATAAAAGGCCTAGCTATTTGCTGACTTTCTGCACACTGCTCATGTGATCTGAAGCCACTGGCACCGCCTGTGAGTGGAGAACAGAAAGGAGCCCGTAGGCTAATGTCTACACAGGGATAAAAGACCGGTGACCGGCCCACGCTAGTGGGACTTGGGCTTGCAGGGCTAAAAAAATTGCTGTGTTGACATTCAGGCTCACAGGGTCCTAGAGCTCAGGCTCCAGCCTGAGCCTTAGAAATTCCTTCCTTTCAGTGCCTTAGGTGTTCTGCTATTTAGCTTAAAGGAAGGGATGGAGGGGAGAATGCAGTTAGAGGTGTCAGTAGAGGAGCCTGTTGTCTCCATCTGTCTGTGAAGGCTATTTAGGCTGTGAGATGTATTTGCCCTGTTGTAAATTCTCCTGTTTTCACACACAAACTGCAGAGTGCCTGTAACACTGTCAACACTGCATTACTAATAAATAGGTGCCTGGTTGCAGATCACTCCTATTGATTTCAGTGGGAGGAGGAGTGGATCCGTGTAACTGAATGACATCAGGAATGTTGATCAGTAAGGAAGTGGGACAAGAGCTGGACTAGACTGAATCAAGAGCTTAAGCAAATTAAAAATCACACATGAAGGCAGCGTGGGAGAATTTAGTTTGAGCGAGCAGGAAAAATGGGGCTCGGGATGCAGGAGCATGGTAACCCTACACACCGCCTAATCCCGTAGTAAGACACTCTGATAAGGTGCTGGTAGAATGCTGGGGAAGAGGACTCTTTACACAAAGTGGGAACAGTAAGATGAGGAACACGGTTTTAAAGCTAACAACAGAAAGGGGTAGTAAAAACAAAGTGAGCTGTGGAGAAGATTAGGCCATGAAGATGCCTAGGCATAGGCACCGACTCCATGGGTGCTCCAGGGCTGGACCACCTGCGGGGGAGAGGAGAGGAAACAGTGGGCCCCACCTGTGAGCTCCCCCCATCCCCCCCACCCGTGCTGCCCACTCAAGGAGGGTTAGCTGTTCAGCAGCAGGCAGGAGGCACTGGGGGGGTGGGGGTAGAATGGGGCAGAAAAAGGTGGAGCAAGGGCAGGGTACTTGGGGGAGGGGGCGGACTGAGGGTGGGAAGAGGCAGAGTGGGGGTCAAGCACTTCCCGGGAAAATCAGAAAGTCTGCACCTCTGTGCCTAGGGCAGCAATCCTGAGATACCCTCACTTTCCAGTGAGGCAGTCCTGGCTATGGCCAATTGGCAGCAGAAAGTCCACAAATTACCTGCAACCTTCACCTTTCTAGGAGTATTAGGGGGCAAGATCCAGCCAGCACAGACCATAAAGTGGACTGGGCGAGCTGGAGACGGGGGGGAGGCCAGGACACCTGTGAGTTCTAATTCAGCACATCTCCTGAGGAACCTGTTCAGTCAGCCTGTTGTGGAGGCCTGGTCAGTGTTTAACGCTTTCCTGCCCCCAGGGATGTATGCACCTATTCCATTTTAGGATCTAAAGGGCCATGCCTTAGGGAGTCCTTGCTTTGAGATCACTAGCTGACAACAGTGAATCAGAGAGGCTTTGAATCTGAGGTCACAAGGACAATTCTATTAATCAGCTGCAGCCTGTGGCTAGTTTCTCTGTTTCCTGAAGGTCTAACATATTTCAATGTTTCTCTGCTTGCAGATGCTAGTACCTCAGATCCTGAAGAAGCTCAGCATGCAGCTAGCGTGAGTGTTTGGCATGGACATTGTGAGCAAGCAAATCCTAGACATTGTCCACCTGCAGAGCCATTTCAACCTGCTGAACCTAGTGGGATTCCATTCTCTTGGACATATGAGCAAGAGGGTACAGAAGACATCAGCATTAGAAAGTCTCTAGACAGCTTCTATGAAACATGTTGTCAGCAGCAGCCCAGCAGAGGGGATCCCATATACAATGCAGCTTCAGAATGGCTCTCTCTCAAAATTCAGGACCTGGCAAACAAGGAAGGAGGAAAATATTCCTTGTGCAGTCTCTACATGGCCCAGATGGTTTTGAACAGAGATGGATGTAAGGTCTTTCCAAACCACTCCAGCAAAGCTTGTTTCTCAGGACCAGCTAATGGAGAAGTTGCACTGGAAGAAGGAAAGCGAACACCGGGACTGTCAGATGATGTCCTCCAACTTCTCTTAAAACAGAATGTGATGAAATCATAGGGCCTGATGTTTGGAGCCAAGGGAGGGGTGAGGAAAGCTGTTTGTTTGGTTTTGCTGTGTCTTTTAGCAGAGGGCACCGTGTGGCATTTAGCGCCTGCTCTGAGTACAGACGGCTCTGCCTCAGGAACGGTCAGTCGTTCCTTGAGTCTCCCGCTTAAACTGCAAAACCACCCATTACATCTTCTCTCCTGCCCTTGGACTCCAGCATGAATTTCACATACATATTGAACTTGCTTCCCAGCATCTGAGTGGTGACTCTGGTGCTTAGTGGACTTGTTCTCCAGTTCCAACTGTTGCTGATATCCTAAAGCTCACCCTGTCATCCTAAAGCTCATGCCCTTCTCCGAACCTGCCTTAAGGTCTCTCCATAGTCTGACCCTAGGGGGTACTTATACAGAGCTAGATCCTGCTACCTTCATATTCAGTGAATCTTACTACTCAAGTAGCTCCCATTTATTTCCATAGGGCTATTCACAGAATGTGATGCTATTCAATGAGAGTTTGTCAGCGCGGCCTATAATGACAAGGCTCTCTACCACCACCGCCACCATCTGGATACCAAGCACTTATCTCTGCATCATCTAAGATTGCCAGCAACCAGGGCTGCCTAACTTACCTGCACCCCCAGCACAGCTGAACAGTATCCTCACACTGAGACCTATCCCTTTTATACTTTTGCCAATACCTGTAAGTCCCATTTACTGTAACAAACAGGATATGGAGTGCACAAGCCTAGGCAGATATCTTTACAAGGGGTGTAGGCTTGGAATGATTAGATGTATATTGGCAGATGTCAGTTTCACCATGCACACACAACCCTTGATGAAAAAATATTTCCATCAATAATTGACATTTATAGATAAGCAGCAGTTTTCTTTGCCTGAGAACTTAGTTTGCTCTGAGGATATTTTGACATGTGATGCTGACAATTTGTGTTTTAGTGATTATAAAGGTTACGTTTTTTAATCTCAGTGTCTGTCAGTTATTGTCTGATCCCCAGTCCATAATTTCCTGCAACTGTACAAATTTAAATTGATAAACACTGAAAAAACGCTTAAAAACAGATATTGCCCAAAGTCATTAAAAATAAGAGTTTTACCAAACCTGTCATAGATCTGAGCAAAAACATTTGGAAACATCATACTGTACCTAGTCTGATATTATGCAGAAACAAAAGAATATTTGTATAAAACCATTATGAAACTTCCTTCCCTGAACAGACTGACAACCGTGTCCTCTGTGTGTCCACGAGAGAAAAAACCTGGTTGTGATCTCATACCAGTTTAACGCCATTGGCATCGATGGATTTACTCCTGAGAATCTGTCTGTGTCTTAGAGATGCTAATTGAAAATTAATTGGCTTCATACCAGTTATCATTTCTCCAAGAGCATTTCAAGAAGTTGTCTGTAAATACACCGGCTTAAACTATGTGTTTATAATGTGACAGACCTGGATACACCACTTGGAAATAGTGAGAGCTAGAAATGCTGCCTCTGGATGGCTTGTAGCATTAGCAACCTCATGCTGATGCTCACAGCTTTAGGGAGCTACCACCAGACAGGAAATCCCTCTCCCATCGCCATCTGTATGGACTATAGAGAGACACCAGGAAATGGGTCTCCAGGGATGTGTTCTTCATAGTGAAGGCTCCTGTGCAAAGCATGTGCTTGCTGCTTTGCTGTTAAACTGCTGTGGGAAGCGTACAGCCAAGCTCCAGGGTTTCAGCCATTTTAAACAAAACAAAAGCTGGTACAATTCACCATAGCTCCATCGGACCTGCACTGATTTCTCCAGAGCTTGATCTGTCCATTAACATCAAAGAGGCTGTGCCCCTTTACATCATTTTAGGATTTGAGTGAGTTAATATGAATATCTTGCATACAACCCCATTCACTGATGTTATTCTTTGTCACTCCTATAGAGAATGCCTAGAGATTACTTTCCTGGTATGTTGACAGATAGGAGGGAATTGTACTTCAGAATATTTTTTCTGTATACTTCTGTTTAGATGTGTTTTTTGTTACTATATTAACAGCTGATAAGCAGTTGACAGCTGGTTACAAAGGTTCATCTATTTCTGCGTGGGCTGTTATTCTGTGTCCTGAGCCCTTCACTACTCTGGTTTTACTTGGGCAAAATGCCTGTTGGCTTCACTGAGAGCTGTGACTAAGTTACAGACATCAGGATTTGGCCCATTATTACTTTTTGATTGTTGATTGTTCGTCTAGTAATAGTGGAAGGTGATTGAAATCAATCACTGGGGGCCCCTATTTCATATCACTTGTTGAGCCTTCCACATGCAGTTTATAACACACTGGGCCTGATCCTGTCATCAGTGGGAGTTCTAGGAGACCAGTTGTCTTTTCCCTGGCACTGGTGAAAACCAGGAGTAATTCCCTATGCAATCTATGCAGGTACGTTGCAGTGAATGAGAAGAATAAGGCACAAGGAATGCAGGATCAGGCCCTCCATCTAAACCTTAGTTGGAAACATGCTGAGATAGCAAATAGCTTTAATTTGATCTCTATTGTCTCGGATGCAGCTGTCAGTCTGGCTGAAGCACCTCTGATACTAGCTGTGCCCTATGAACTGTTGTTTAGCCAGGATCAAACAGGGAAGGAAGCACTATCTCAGTCATTTAGGTTTGGTTTATTCAGTCACTGTAGTCTTAAGTTTTTGAACCTTATGTTCTTTAAATATTTAAAGGGGCACTCAGGTGAAAAAAACTCTCTCCTTACCTAGGTCACTAACACCACAGGTTTGACTTAGGGTAGGTCTACACTGCAATCAGAAGTATGACTGCAGCATGTGTAGACATAGCTAGATCAAGGCTTGCTTAGGTATCTTGACTAACAATAGCAATGAAACCACAGCAACACAGCACAGACTGTACAAGCCCACCCAGGATCCTGGGATCAACTAGCCTGAGCTTCGCTGCTACTGTTACTTGAGATACAGAGCTCAAAGTTAGCTCCGGTATGTCTACACATGCTGCAGTCACACCCCTGATGCAGGGTAGATATAGCCTTAGGCCTGGTCTGCACTAGGAAATTAAGTCAATGTAACTATGTTGCTGAGGAGTGTGAAAAATCTACACCCTGAGCAATACAGGCTAGGTCTACATTGGGGGAGGGGGGTCAACCTAAGATACGCAACTTTAGCTACGCAAATAACATAGCTGAAGTCAGCATATCTTAGGTCGATTTATCTGGCCATGAGGATGGCAGCCAGTCGACCGCTGCTGCTCCCCCATTGACTCCGTTTCTGCCTCTTGCCACAGTGGAGTTCCGGAGTCGATGGCATAGCAATCGGGGATCGATTTTATCGCGTCTGCACTAGACGTGATAAAATCGATCCCCGATAGATCAATCACTACCTGCTGATCCGGTGGGTAGTGTAGACGTACCCACAATTAAACCAACCTAACCACACTTGTAGACAGCACTAGTTGATGGGAGAATTCTGTCAACCTAGCTACCGCATCTCTGGAAGGTTAAGTACCTATGCCCATGGGAGAACCCCTCCTGTCAGTGTAAGTAGTGTCTTCACTGAAGTGGTGTAGCTGCACCACTGCAGTGTTTTAAGGGTAGACAGGCCCTCGGTTTTCACTATTTATGCTGTGTGCTTGATCTATACACATTCATTCAGCAATTCAAGTAGTCCGTTTCACTTCTGTTTCTCAGCAGTTTTCAATGTCTGGTTCTGAAGCACTGGTGCAATGCTGGAATATTTGGATTGCAAACCCGGCAGGAGAAGTTTTTTGGCGAGTGGGATGAAAACAGTTTTTGCTGTTTTTTCTTCTTTTTACTTCATGAAAAGATCTCTAGTGTTAGCATTCGTAAATTCTAAAAACAGCACCACCACCACACACACATGCCCCCTAATAACTTTGGATCAGATTTTCAGAAGTCTTCAGATGCCCCCATTCAAAGGTGCTGAAGCAGGTTAAGCACTTATGTCCCATTGAAATCAATGCGCGGTAGACGCCTCAGTTGTTTAGGTGCTTTTGAAAAGCCCACTGCTGAAAATCTGGCCTTTTCAACTTTAAATATGTGCTTGTCCCCACTTTAAGGTGCAGTGTTCAGTATCTGCAGAGACACTTCCTATTAAGAGGCATTTACATCAGTTCTCTCTAGTTTAGTCATTTTTATTAAACGAAATAAAATCTCCACAGTGAACAAACACTATATCATTCTTTCTCTGCTTACTGCTAATTAATTTTTTACAAACCTATTCTGAAACCTACTGTATATGCTTCCACCTCTGCTAAAAAGCCAGATCATTTGCATTACTCATTTCCTGATAAACATCTATCTGTTGTTTCTTATTCAAGATATAGGGAAACGAGTATATCCCTCCCCCTTGTTAACGGGTTTAAGCAAACAACTGACTGTTTTCCACACTTTAAGGAAATGGAATCAGTGCTTAGGCTAAGCAGTTCATAGCCCCAGCATCTCTGGGCTTGCTGCATCAGTTATGAATGTAAAAAAATTGCTTGAGCCCCTGTCATAACTAGATAGGTAAGGTAAGGGTTAAGTTTCTTTTACCTGGAAAGGGTAACCAAACACCTGACCAGGGGACCAATCAGAGAACTGGATTGTTTAAAGTCAGGGGCGGGAATTTGTATACTCTGTGTCTTTTTTGTTTTCTCGGCTGTGAGTAAACAAGGTTTCCTCCTAACTCCTTCTTTTATTTATCAAATATTATACCAAAGTCTGTGAGTACAAAGGAACCCCAAAGCAATTCGGCTGTGAGGAGCTTTGGGTTGTACGAATAGATGTGGATGGCTGTGTCTTTTTTTGTTTTCTCGGCTGTGAGTTAACAGCTTCCTCCTAACTGCATCTTATCTCCAAATGTCTCCTACACATCTGTGAGTACAAGGGCACCCCCAAGCATTCGGCTATGAGGAGCTGGGGTTGTATTTACATGTATGTGGATTTGGTTGGGACTGGTTTAATTGGGCTATCTTTTAAATCAGACTGTTTCTTCATATTTCTTTATAAGCAAGAGCCTGTATTGAGTTTCTTAATGCAAGATTATTGTTTTATATTTTCTTTCTTTTTTTATATAAACTTTTCTTTTAAAACGTGTGGAAGTTTCTTTTCCTAGGAGGCAAAGGGAAGGGAAAAGCCAGGCTGGGGGCTATTTTCCTATTGCTTTCAGGAAAGAGCAGGCTACAGGGAAAGAGAAAAAGAATCACCTCTGTATCAGGTATCTGTCTCCCTCACGGGAAGGCAGGCACGGGAAAGCAAAGCCAAGCTGTTTGGTATTTTGCATCTCAATTGTCCTGAGGCAGAGGAACGCTTATCTCTTGGGAAGCAGAGAAACGGTTCTTGGCAAGCCTGGGAAGGAGGGGGGGGAAGGGAGTTTCTCCCCTGCTTTTAGCATCCAAGGCATTTGGAATCTGGGTGTCCCCCCAAGGGAGGGTTGGGGACACCAGAGAGAGGAAAGGGGGGATCAGGCCCCATTAATTCCTGATCTGGTGGCAGCGAGAATATCCAAGCTGGTAGTGAGCTTGGGGGAGTTTCAGGTAAGCCCCCCAGATTTTGGACGCAAAAGTCCAGGTTTGGGGACAGGACCAGATTGTGGACGCTAAAGTCCAGGTCTGGGACTGGGAGGCTGAAACTTCTTTAATTACAAATTAAGCACTCTCTGGCATTTTATGCTGCTAGAGCAATTCTGCAATAATAAATATCACTTGCAAGCAATAGCATATCTGGTCTAATTTAGGTTGGTGTCTGAATTTTACAAACTAATTTGCAACTATAGGATGAGTTACGTGGAATGAACTAAGCAGTTTTCATATTTATCAAATTAAAATGTTCTGGTTTTGTTGTTTTTTAAATAAAAACAATGAAAAAAATAGCGGGTAGTTGTACGTAGGACTGAGTTCTGACACCTCGACTCCAATAGTAGTCCCATTGATATGGGACTCTCAGTGAAGTAACATGGTGTGGTGAGTTTGTCAGGTCTGAGCCAAGAGTTGTTTGCAAAGACCCTTTGCCAAGGAGGCTGTGCATCACAGGAAGCTTTGAGTAACAGCAGATCATCCTGCCCTGCCCCCTCAGAGTTGAGCATCAGCTTGCTGGATCTGGCCTTCATCCCACTTGCCCCAGCTCACACTACATGTCAGTCCCAATTTGGCCACATGGGTTTTATGGCTTCGAGCCCTGTGCTTAGCTCACTAGCCAGCAATGGCTCTTACAGTGAATGTTCCCTCAGCCCTACAGCAGTGCAGGGTCAGGTACACAAAACATGCCCTCTTGGATGGTTCAGAGGCTTCTTTTTGTCAGTCTCTACCACTGGCTTGTGGGGCTAAAAAATGCAACGGAAACAGCTTCTTACCCCCTCCCCAGTTTATTGCAAATCACTCTCAAGCAACTGTTTTTGTAACAGTGCCAACTGGATCCCTAGGGAAACCTACTCTTGAAAAATTCACCAGATCTTTTGCTGCAGCCCTGGGAGGTGCATGTCAGTCTGTAAACCACCACGTAAGATCTTCCCTTCCCAATCCACCTCCCCTGGCATAGGTGGAATGGTTCCTCTGCTGTGCTCTGCTCCCTTTGTCCAGAAGGCATGGCTTAGCACCCTCCACACATACCCACATTTCTGCCCACTGGTTTGCTATCCATTAAATCTGGATTTCTCCAGTGTCACTAGTCAAATTGGGAGACTCAGTTTGGGGCTGAGTGCCTTACTACTGTTCCTTGACTAACTGTGGGCAGCAAGACATGGGGCACAATCACTAATGAAAGAAAAAGGATTCAGGGGACCAAAGTCCCAGAAAGCTGTAAGGCCAGATTCTCAACTGGCGTAAATGGGCATAGCTCAAATGGAGCTCTTCCCATCTACACTGACTATCTGGTCTTTGGTGCACTTTGTATAAACCCATTTCTGAAATTGTCAGTGCCTTGCTGGAATGATCTGGTATCTATTACAGATCTATGCTGTCCAGATTCCAGGCTAGGTAATTGCTTTCTGCCCACTTTAAATTGCCTCTGCAGTTTCACATGGGTACAGTATTCCTCCCTTCTTATATTAAACTAATCAGTGGCATTGCTCTGCTCTGCAGCAGCCCCCAGGGAAGTCAGTAGGAGTTTTGCTATTGACTTCAATGGGAGCAGCTGCTGCTGCCTGTCACCCCAGAGATGCCTGGTTTCCATGGCAGGTGCAGCAGTTCTTTAGTTGGCAAATAGGTCTGTAAAGTTTGTAAAGTACACTGGAGATCCTGCAGGAGAAAGTTGCCATCTTAATGCAGATCGTTACCATTATCACATGGCTGTTTATTTGTTCTAGTCCCAGTGTAGCAGTGTTGCCTGTCGTAATCTAACAGAGGAGTTACTAAAACATGAGTCAGGCTAATGGGCCAGATTCTCAGCTGCTGTAAATTGACATAGCTCTATTGAAGTCATTTGGGCTATGCTGATTTACACCAACTAAGGATCTGGCTTAAGATTTTTAACCTCAGGGCAGGGGCATCACAGAAATAAACATTTCACTGCTTTTGGAGGAGTTCTGTGCCCTTGCCGATTATTGGGGGGCTGTGCCCCTCCTTGCCCCCCATTGTGCACACCCCTGCCTCAGGGTAATGTGATTCAGGAGCACTTCTACGGGACAAAATAGCTTTCAATCCCTTATGACACAATGGTAGTCTCTCTCCACACACAGACAGATGTACTCATGCTAGCGTTGATGCAGTTGTGTCAGGAGGGTATTCAGTACATAGCAAGAATCAGATACAAAGCCTGTGCTCTGGCGCTTGCTCTGATTCAGGCAGTTAAATGTTAATTGCCTAACAAACCATTTAATTTTCATTTTGAAGGAAATAAATTTGCATCTAGGAGAATCAGAGATCAAAACCAGGACCCTGGGTCTGAATCTTTTCAAATCTGGCTCTGGGTTCAGATTCAAGTTAGTCTGTGTTTCTGGTTGGTCCTAGAACCAAAAGGCCCAAGAACTCGTTTCCCCATTCTGATTTGTACATGGCCAACTCTTCCAAGAGCAGCTGTGACGTTGCAGTCCAAAAATGGCAGTAATCTGTCAAGATCAGTCACTCTTGGAAGAGTTCTGTCATTATTGGCCTACAACTTCTGAAACGAGTCTACAAGATTTCTAAACCATGGAAGCCAAGCCTTAACTGACTGGCAATCCAAATCTTAGACTAACTCTAATCCAGACTCAGACCTCACCACCTTCTCCTCTGCCCAGAATTCATTGGCCCCATCTATTCAACGTCACTGTTTGGTGACATGGAATTATCACTTGAATCCTGACAGACACTGATGTTCTGTTTTCTCATTTCTTGCATATTATCCATAGACTATTCAAAGGGCTGAATGTATAAATTACTTCTGCTGTTGATGTGCTCCTTTAAAAGTTAAAGTTGCATTGCACTAGCTTGCCATAACTCTTGTACAGGCATTTAACTCAGTAAATGTTGTGCTCTGTACAGCAAATTGCTGGTAAATACTGTAAGCCAATTTCTACACATGCACAATTCATAAAATGACAGAGAGATCATAAGAAATTATATGATGTGACATAGTACTTATCACCCCACTTCTCCATATGGTAGGTAAGAATTATTACCCCAGTATGCGGATAGTGGAAATCGAGGCAGAGAACTACTGGCAGAGGCACAACTGGAACTGAGAAGTTCTTCAGCCCCAGGCATATGTTCAAACCATTAGATCATACTGCCCACACATGATTATATTAGTGACAAAGGAATTCCCACACTGGCTCAGAACTGTAGTCCCTCTACTCCAGTACCCCATCTCTGGCAATGACCAGTACCAGCTGCTTCAGAGGAAGGTGTAAGATACAATACAATAGGCAGTTGTGCAATAACCTATAATCCACTGGAAAAGTTGCCCCCTGATTGGACAGTTTGAGATTAGCATATGCTCTGAAGCATGAGGATTTACATACCATCGAAACCCTAGGTTATTTTTAATCCTTGCTGTTATAACTCAAGATGTTCTTGTTATCCACTGAGCTGTTTGGTCACTTTCTGAATCCCGCTAAGGTCTTCCAAAGGTGAATGAGGATTATCCTCCCCTGCAGTAGAGTTTACCCCACCTTAAAACTGAAGAAGTTCCAGTGTCCATGAGAACCTTATAGATGACTTGATTCACCTTCCTTTGTGACGTTTCCTGGTAAAAGCTGTCTGGACTGAATGCTCAGTATTTCTAATACTTGCACCTTTACAGACAACTACCCTCATAGAGCACATGCATTAATTCCACTTGGAAACTGATGTCTGGAAATATTTTGAGCTCTTCCTTTGTCAGATGAGATCTTAGGAGACAGAGGCTAGCCTTCCCAGTCTATATACATCTCAGATGCTTTTAAAACATACCCAGCTATCACGGATCTGCAAATGTCTAGACAGATGAAAGAGTAGAGATTCCATCTGCCTTCAAGCCTTTTGGAAACAAGATGCAACTAAGCAAAATGAAACAGAGACAGGGCAGAAATCAAAAGACCATGGACATAGAGCCTCAGAAGATGATAGCCTGAAGGTATTAAACTTTACATCTAAGCAAGACACACTGGAGACAGCTGAGATTTCAAGCACCTGACTCAGATCTGCAATCTCAGCTGGAGCTGCACAAAGAAATATATAAGCATGTCCTGTGGGAATGTACAGCTATCACAGTCTATTGAAAAAAGGTTTGTCAGCATAATAGTCAAATATGCCACCAGGGTTCACATTCTGCCTGAGCAGTGTTTGCTTCCCAATACATAGCAGTCCACACAAGTAAACAGCAGGTGACATTAGCAATAGTAGTGGGTAAATGTATCATGTCATCTCATAGGGAAGACCAACACACACACATACACCTCTCTTGGTAGTCCATCGATCCGATGATGACAAATCTGAGCAAATCATCTATTGTTGGTCTCATGGTGTGCCCTCTGATGGCTATACAAGCCAATTCTAGAGGTGCATATTTGTCTGCAGATGGTGCATGGGAAGTTTGCAGTCAGCGAGTTGTGTGCTGCTGCTGCTCTGTGACATCGTTCGTGTGCCTCTTGTAGACGCCGGCAGCGGTCTTCCTCAAAGGCAATGCAGGTATTTCTGACCGTTGCAATCCACTGTGTTCTGTCGCTGGTGGCGTCCTCAAGGTCCCTGGGTTTGATACTGCTATACTGCAGATTGGCTTTGATGGTGTCCTTGTAACGTTTTCGTGGACGACCTATATGCTGGATGCCCTGGGAGAGTTCACCATAGAGAAGCTGGCGGGGGGTTCTGTTGGCATCCATGCGGCTGTGACATGACCAGTCCAACGTAGCTGTGACTTCATGATCATCATTTCAATGCTTGTCATCTGGGCTGTCTTGAGGACCTCAAGATTGGGCACTTTGTCTTGCCAGTGGATCTTCATGATGTTGCGGAGGCAACGCATGTGGAATGCTTTGAACTGCTTGATGTGACGCCTATATAGTGTCCATGTTTCACCTGTACAAAAGAGATGAAAGAACAGCAGCTCTGTACACAAGCTTTTGTTGACATCCGGATGTTGTGGTGATTTAAAAACTTTGACATGCAGATAGCCAAGTGCTGGCTTGCTTGGATATTCGTGCATTGATCTCATTATCCAGTGAACCAACACTGGATATGACACTACCCAGGTATTTAAAGTTCTCCACTACTTTAAGCTGAGTGCCACAATGGAGATACTCAGGACAGAAGCATTTGATCCCAGGTACAGGTTGATGGAGAACTTCTGTCTTTCCGAGGCTGATAGTTAGTCCGAAGAGTTGCGAGGCCTTGCAAACTTGTTGACAATGTGCTGAAGATCATTTTCAGTGTGAGCCATGAGGTCACAGTCGTCGGCAAAGAGTGCCTCAAGAAGGAGTTTCTGCACTGTCTCAGTCTTTGCATTCAGGCGACGGAGGTCAAAAAGTGAACCATCGTGCTGGTATTTCAAATATATACCTCGATCCAGAACTTTCATTGTATGGTTGAGGACGCATGCAAAGAACAGGTTAAATAAGACAGGAGCAAGAACACATCCTTGTTTCACGCTGTCGGTGATGTTGAAGGGGGCAGATGTGGTTCCATCAGACAATACTTTGCCTGTCATGGTGTCATGAAAAAGGCGTATAATCTGGACAAATTTTCTTGGGTAGACAAGTCGTGTTAGAATAGTCCAAAGGGCTTCCCTGTTGACGATATCAAATGCCTTTGTCAGATCTATGAAGACAGCATACAGGTGCATGTTCTGTTCAATGCACTTCTCTTGTATTTGTCTGACAGCAAACACCATGTCGACTGTGCTCTGGCCAGGTCGAAAACCACATTGACTTTCAGGTAGATTTGCCTCGGAAATACTGGCTATTAGGCAGTTTAAGATGATGCAGGCAATGATTTTCCCTCCAACAGAGAGGAGGGATATGCCTCTATAATTTCCACATTCTGCTTTGCTGCCTTTTTTCTTGAAAAGAGAGACAATAGTAGCGTCGCGGAGGTCCTGTGGTATATTTTCATCCTCCCAGATGCTGATGATCACGCTATGTAACGCTGCTAGTGCTGCTGGACCTGCTGCTTTGTATATCTCTGCTGGTATCCCATCTTTTCCAGGAGCTTTTCCTGAACTCATCTGGCTAACAGCTTTCTTCATCTCATCTATAGTGGGCACAGAGTCAAGATCTATCAGAGCAGGTTGTTGTGGAATTTCATTGAGGACATTATTATTCACGGTTGATGGTCTATTGAGAAGGTTGCTAAAGTGTTCTCGCCATCTTTCGTTGATGCCTTCTTTATCTTTAATCAGCGATGTGTTGTCTGATGAGAGCAGTGGGGTGGTCCTTAGTTTAGAAGGTCCATAGACAGTATTAATAGAACTGAAGAACATCTTTGAGTTGTGGGTCTCAGCATAGTGCTCAATTTCTTTGGCTTTGCTCTCCCACCAGTTGTCTTGTATCTGACGGAGGTCTTTCTGTGTTTTGCTCTGAAAGTACTTGAAATGGTTCCATTTGGAGACTGAGGAGGAATCATTCTGCCATTCGATAAAGGCTTTTCTCTTTACTTCCAGAGCTGAGCATATTTCTTCTTGGTTCTCATCAAACCGATCCTGATGTGTTCTTTTCTTTGGTCCAAGAGATGTTACTGCTGTGTCAGTCACCATCTGCTTGAACTGGTCCCACTTTTCAGTTGCAGTACTGATCAGTTGTCCGTGGGATGTCAGTTTGTTATCAAGACTGTTCTGAAAGTTGTTGAAACATTGAGCATCCTTCAGTTTGGCTACGTTGAAAGCAGGTTGCACATGCTTAGGGCGTTTGTGCCAAGAGGGAGCGATGTAAAGTTGGGGAGATGTCCTGACTAATCTGTGGTCTGTCCAGCACTCTGCACCTCGCATTACTCTGGTGATTATTACGTCTCGGATGTCTCGCCTTCTGACATCTATCAGATGCCACTGTTTGGACCTAGGGTGCATCCACGTCGTTTTGTATTTATCTGCTTGTCGGAACAGAGTGTTGGTAATGGTCAGGTCATTTTCAGAACAAAGGCTCAAAAGGAGTAGTCCATTGCTGTGCATTTTGCCTACATCATGTGGCCCGGTTACTCCTTTCCAATTTTCGTTGTCAGCCCCGACTCGGGCATTGAAATCTCCAAGTAAGAGTAGTTTGTCTGTTACAGGTGTGGTCTTGATCAGTCTGTCGAGATCTTCATAGAATTGTTCCTTTGAGTTGTCAGAGCATATTAGAGTGGGTGCATATGCACTAATGATGGTGGCATGACATTTGGCATTTAGTGGGAAGTGTAGTTTCAGCAATCTTTCATTGATACTCACTGGAAAGTCTGGGAGTTGATGCATCAATGAAGTTTTTATTGCCAGACCAACTCCATGTATTCTGTCCTCTGTCTCAGTCTTACCCTTCCAGAATAAGGTGTAACCACTTCCTGGTTCGCTCAAGAAACCTTCCCCAGGCAATCTTGTTTCACTTAATGCCGCTATATCAATGTTGTAGCAGGCTAGTTCTCGAGCAGTGAGAGCTGTCCTTCTCTCAGGTCTTGCAACAGCTTCTTGATCCATGAGGGTATGAACGTTCCATACACCAATGGTAAGTTTTCTCAAATTTTTCTTTTGGTTTCGGCCGCAGATTGGGTTAAACTGCCAACCGCAGTTTGCTGGCCAGCTGTCATAGGGCAGGCAATTTTTAGGCCACCTTTTCTAGGCCCCTCCCTTACTAGGGTGAGCAGTGTTGTCCGAAAGAGGGCTGCTCAGACACCTGGGATGCTGCCGGGCAACTCTGTTGCCCCAAGTACAGAGCTGGATGACCACCTATCCACAGGCCGCCTGCATGCAGGATTGGGACTACAACTCTCAGTGGTAACCTCCACCTGTCGCTTTGCCCCTCCCCCATCGCCACAGGACTTGGGTGGTATGATGATGTTTGATGATTTGCACAGGACCTGTGCGTGAAAGCTTTTTAAGTGGTAGAGCTGTTGCACGGGAGCAATCCTGCTCTCTCGACCTTAGAAACCAAACACCAATGGTATGAAAAATCGTCACAACTGGTAACTTCTTTGGTTGCAGTGAATGGCCTTGACATCTTTTGTCCCTCGTCAAGCCCTTCACTTTCCAGAAAGCGTTGCAGAACCACCTTCTTGGCCGTTGGATCATAGTGATCTCTTTCACCCAGTCCGCCGGAGCTGACATCACATGTGAGTAGGCATATCCCTAATTCACTGAGGGTCTGAGTACCATCAGTCACACTCACCTGATTTAGCCGGTCTGTCAAAGCCGTTGCCCAGGGTCTGGCCATTGCGCATGCTGCAGCTACTTGGAACCACAGGTGAGAGCTGAGTGACAGGTGGGGACCAAAGTGGACGGACTACCCCCGAAGGAGTACAACAAGTCCCCCCCATCAGACACACACACACACCCCTCCACTTTATCCTTAGATACTGAACCATTGTAACAAGTGGCCAGCATTGCCTCCTGGAATAAATCTAACTATATCCTGCAGGAAAAAGATATTAAACATACCTCTGATCCACACTGGGATGCCCTGAAGCGCCACCCAACATGACATGCTCATAAGCAAACTGGGGAAATGTGGCCTAGATGAAATTACTACAAGGCTCATGCACAACCAGTTGCAAAACTGTACTCAAAAAGAAGATATCAATGGTTCACTGTCAAACCTGGGAAGGACCTATTAAGTGGCGTCCCACAGGTGTCTGACCTGGGCCCAGTACTATTCAATATTTTTATCAATGACTTGGATAATGATCATTTGCAACCCTACATCCAGACGTAGGAAGGGAAGGTCTGATGATACCCTTAGAGTCTCTCCTTACTTCGGGGTAGACCTGATTATCAGTTTTAATGAAGTATAATGAAAGCCCAACAGGGTTTTTTCAAAGCATGAGTGAGAGTGACTAGGCGTTGCTTGTTTTTCGCTTAATGCCAAGTGTGGTTTTGCAGGAAGACCTTTTGGAGCATGCCAGTGTGTATTTTGGGCTCTCTGATTATGACCAACGGGAGGGAGGACTGACTCTTTTACAAGGGCATCCTTTCACCCAAGTTGTGTACTAGGCATTGGGGTTAAGAGGTGTTATCAAACACACACCAAAACTGGATCCTACCCCTATTGAAAGACCTAGTAGGCTCAGAAGTGTCATAATCCGGGTCAGCTGTGTTCTCATTGGCTCTGGCACTGACATTTAAGAAAACACTGATTTGCATGCAGGGTAATTAAGAAGAGAAGTTTTGTCGAAGAGTAAATTATCTACAGTGGAAATAAATAATTCTTGGATTCCCAGGGGAAACCAACAGACAGCAAAACATTTGTTTAGCTGGATGGTAACCCAGCATCTGGCAGACTACTTGTAATAGCTCCCATAGCTGGGCTGTCTATATGATAGGAGACATTTACATGGTTCATATGAAATGCTAAAAGTATTCTTAGCTGTTCCCCACTCTCCCTCAAAAAATAGAGCCACCACTTTCAAACCAAAATGGATGAGAAGGAAAAATTCAGCCTTCACAAGTAAAATCAAAAGATGGTGTGCTTTGCTAGGAAAGGACACAGACTGGAGGGAAAATTGAGGAGGCCTGAATGTTTCCATCTGTTGTGTGTGTTGTATGAATGGGTTCAGGTTAGTTAATGTATCATAGCTATTGAAGAAAAAGACCTTACACTGTCTATTGCCCTCCACTGCAATTTAGAGACATGAACAAACCAAAACCCCAAAGCTAAACACCTCTAAATTTTGATGTGGTGGAGAGTTCAGAATCCAGATATGAATTTTGCTTGATCTCTACCTCTTATGGACCAAAACAAGACTGCAGCTTCCAAACATTCAGACCTATTCCATGCTTGAAATCTGGATCCAGACAGTGAAGGTCCTGACATATCCCTGACGCATCACTGAGTTTTCTGTGTTACTTGTATCTGTTACCTACACAGACTGATTTATCCTATTATTGAACTAGTTCATAAATTTCAATTAGGCCCAGTGCCCAGCTGACCCTCCCCCCTCTAATTCTTAGAGACCACAGACATCCAATCACAAGCTCATTTCATTTTGAACCAACTTCTGCTAGTGGCCATTGTTAAGACTGAAATAATGGACTAAAAGGGTGAGGGGTCAGAGATGGGTATCTGCTCCTCTCTCTGACACACATGGAACAGGTTTACTGGATGTCCCAAGCATTCATAGCTCATCATCTTTCAAAGCCCACTGAAATCAATAGGAGTTTTTCCATGGACTTCAGTGGCCTTTGGATCAGGTCCTCACTCTCTGTGGTAGCTTTTTTGCATTGGGGTCTCCTTGTTGTCCTGAGCTATTTATGCTAAATGAGCATCACTTGGCTGGAAGGATATTTGTACTCTCCCACACCTTTTCAAATGTATAGCCTTGTATTCGGAATTCACTGAACTTTAACTCCTCTCAGCCTCTGCATTAGAACTCTAGGGATGGCTGAGGTCTTCATATTAGCCAGCCCCTCTCTCCTCTTCTGTGGTAAGACCTTTGTTGCCACAACTGATTCCACTGCCACATCTAGGCAGGAAATACCAATTCACCTCAAGGAGAGGACAGTTAATAACACCAAGTCCTTATGTAGTGCTTGAAAACTGCTTCATCAGTTTTTAGCTAGTGAAAGAGGATGTTTTTGTTCATTTTTGTTTTTTTTAAAGAGGCCTTAGTTGTAAACACCAAAGTTTTATCTGAACCCAAAATAAATGGTCTTGGAAATGAGATCACTGAGAAATGATGGGCCAGACCATGTGTTCCCTTAAGCACAGCCCTGAACAAGAGGTATAAATTACACATCCCCTTTTAACCCCTCCCTCTAAGCCTGACACTATTGCAGGTGTAGCAGGCAGGGACTGACTGAGCCCACAGCAGCCTGTTATCCCTTTCCTGACCAAGGTGAGGTTCATATACCCCATCACACCTCTCCTCCTGAGCTCCTTTAAGATGATTAGCTCAATATTGTCACCGTGGCCTAGCTGGCAGATACGTTTTGGTTGACAGAACATATCCCTCCCACATCTTTAGTGGGACGAACTGATTCATGCCAAAGACCTGCCTTCCACTGATCAGTAAAGAGAGCTGCCAGGAGAGAGCCGAAACATTTCAATGTACTGTCTCTAGGCCAGACCCTCCACTGGCATAAATGATGTAGCTCCATTTCCTTGAATGGGGCCCGGTAGGTTTCTGCCAGCGAGGATCTGCCCCCATATATTTTAGTGTTTTCTTGTGCGTGGGTACATCATGACATATGGTTTCTAAAATCAGTGTACAACATGCAGTATATGACATATGTAAATGATTCCATTTCATTATGGAGTGTAGGCAATTTTCTGGGGAGCACATGTTTTCCCAACAACAGAAGTTCATTTTAAAAAAAAACCACCTTGCATATCTATTCGCTAACTGCCTCCTCCCACCCCACTTGGTCCCCCATACGTTTTTATTAACTGACAACAGATGCCAGCATTTTTCCTTAAAAGCAAGAAACAGATCAATTAACAGACAATATTAGGAGAATATTAGGAGGACAAAATGTGATTAAGACAGTAACTGGAGCTAACTAAAGCCAGAAAAGTCATGGCTGAAATATTAAATCATGTTTCAATTCACTTTGTCATGGGCTACTTATATATTGGGATCTGTGAAGGAAGAAGAGGAGGAGGATGGTCTTGAGATTAGAGCACTCGGTTAATAAAATAAATAAACCTAGCTCTTGTCATCAGTGGGTCTCAAAGGACATCAGTAACATTATCCCCATTTTACAGATGGGGAAACTGCAGCACAGGAAGGCAACTACCCAAGGTCTCCAGCCAGAAATAGAACTCAGGTCTCCAGGGCCTGAGTCCAGTGTTCTAACCGCTAGGCAACACTTCCTACAGCTATGCTCCATTCTGCCACAGATTTCCTGTGTGACCTTGGGCAAGTCACTGAATCTCTCTTTGCACTAGAGGCAGGTTTCACTGATGCCAGTGAGGACTTGCCATGGTTCTGGGCAGTTAAGGGTGCTAGAAGAGCAACAGATTGATGGAGGATTTGCATATTCCCCTAGAAGAGGAGACAGCTAGAGGCTACAATACATTTTTCTGTCCTCCAAAAAGGTGTCATATATCCTAGTGATACAAAGACAGTCCAATGTTTTCATGTGATGCCTCAACGTCCTAAGAACTTTTTGGGTTCTAGCTTTTCCATTTCATCAGTCAAAGCATTTGATTTCTTTAAATTTGTCCAAGAAGTACTGCTACAGTGAGCAGAATGAAGTGGAATGAGTAGTCAATGCTAGCAATGGTGTTTGGTGGTGAAGAGAAAAGTCAAAGGAGGGTGGACACATCCCCAGCTGTAATTTTGACCCTAGCCAGTGTTAATGGCCCTCACTCAGTGCTCCAAAACAACCTTGTTGAGACAAGTATCAGAGGGGTATCCGTATTAGTCTGGATCTGTAAAAGCAGCAAAGAGTCCTGTGGCACATTATAGACTAGCAGACGTTTTGGAGCATGAGCTTTCATGGGTGAATACCCACTTCGAAAGTCCTCCAGGCTGAGGAATATGCCCATGTAACGACTGAGTCAGAAGACAGCAGCAGCAACACCCACACACATTTAAAAATATAAATGTGTGCCTACATCTTTTGTCTGGGTATTCAAGACCCTAAAAGCAGCACCACAGAAGTGACTCAATCCTTAATTATAAAACTATGGTCACCTTGTTTTAGGAGGCTCCTGGGAGCAGCTACAGCTAGCAGATTCTCTAGAACAGGGGTTCTCAAACGTCACTGCACCGTGACCCCCTTCTGGCAACAAAAATTACTACACGTCCCCAGGAGGGTCGGGGGGCGGAGGGGGGAGAACGAAGCCTGAGCACACCCGAGCCCAGACACCCCGGATGGGGTTCCGGGCAATGGGGCTTGGGCTTTGGTCCTGGGCCCCAGCCAGTCTAACATCAGCTCTGGCGACCCCATTAAAACAGGGACACAACCCACTTTGGAGTCCCAACCCACAGTTTGAGAACTGCTGCTTTAGACTCTGTATCGGGGGCTTATCTACACTGAAAATGCTGTGGTGGCCCAGTTGCACCCCTGTAGCACTTCAGTGAAGACACTAGCTACACCAGTGAGAGGGATTCTCCTGTCAGCTTGGATAATCCTCCTCCCAGAGAGGTGGTAGCCAGGTCAGTAGGCAAATTCTCCCATCAACCTAGCATTGTCTACACCAGGTGTTAGGTCAGTTTAATTGCATTGCTGGGGTGGGGCGGGGGGGGGAGGTTTCACAGCCCTGAGCAACGTAATTTATACTGACCTAATTTCCTAATGTAGACCAATCCTGGAGGCTGGTTTGGGATGGCTACTATTACAAGCACTCCTATGCTTAAAGTTGCCCAACATTTCCTATTATAAAAGACTGTGTTGTCAGTTGCTTATAACTGTGCCAAACATTACGTATTTGAGCAGAAGTTTTCCATATCAGGAGTTTGCCTCAAACTAAATGTTTTTGGAAAATTGGAACAAGTAAAAGGGATTTTTGGGGGGGGTGGGGAGGGACTAGCAACCTTCATCCTGGCACACACCGGGGGTACAAGACTTCCAGAGCACCTTCTCACAAGCAGGGCTGGTTCCCCCTTCTCATTGCTCCTCAAAAACTCTATCACCTAATATAGCTGCTGCAGCCACTTGGCCCTCTAGCTAAATCAGTTGTGAAAAACAAAAGTTCATCCCTTGCAGGGTAGCAGAGTTCCTTAGCACAAAACACACAGTGTCTTTGTTCCTGTCCCAAGCTGGGCCCAGCACCTCCTTCCCAAGGAGTCCCTAATTCTTCTGCCCACCCGCTAGGCTCAGCTTTCACCCTGCCCAGGGTACTTCCATCTCTCCCCTCAGCCTCTCCTTGGATCCTCTGGGTTATTCCCTAATCTTTCCTGAGCAGCCTTTCCCCAGCTTTCCTACCTGGAGCCTTCCAGGGCCTCTGCATAGTGCTCTTCTCAGAACCTCCTCTCCTCCTTTTCTCTCCAGGTAGCTATCATGTGAGGCCTTCTCCTTCTCTAGCTCAGGGGCCTGACTGAGTCACATGATCTTCTTCATTTCCCCCACCTGGGAGGAGAGTTGTGTGTGTCATAGGTGGGCTGAGACCCATCTCCCTTGAATGGGTCAGCCAGCTTGAGACAT
Source organism: Chelonoidis abingdonii (assembly GCF_003597395.2). Taxonomy (NCBI): domain Eukaryota; kingdom Metazoa; phylum Chordata; order Testudines; family Testudinidae; genus Chelonoidis; species Chelonoidis abingdonii. Next base: position 210,650,741 of record NC_133771.1, on the reverse strand, counting down.
GGCTTTGCAACCTCAATAAAGTTCTTCTATTATATTTTTTAGTGTGTAATTAGTATTTACCTTGGAATAGTGTGCAAGGTGCTTTACAAGCACATGGGATAACTGGCCCTGCCCTGAACGGGTTACAATCTAGAAGGACAGACCTAGAAAGGGGTACAACACACAAGCAATGTGCCCACACTGAAAATGGTATTGGCATTGGAAGAAAATCCCAACATGGTGTGCTGAGTTGTCAAAATCTCCTACAGTGCCACTCCCTGCATCCCCCTTGTGCAGTACCCCCACAGGCCTTGAACTGGTTGGAGCCCCCCCCCCCCCCCGCCCCACATAGGCCCTGCTCACTGGGATGAATTTCACCTCAAATAAGTTAAAACATTTCTGACAATGTCTTTAAAACATCTCATCGGGATTGCCAGGCTGGATCAGAGCTGAGGTTTGTCTAGTCCAGTACCAGGTCCCTGAGAGCAACCACCTTCAGGTGCTTCAGAGGAAGGCGCAAGGAGCTTTGCATTTAGGCAGATGTGGGCTAAACCAAGCACCAAAAGCTCACATGGCTATTTGACAGCCTGGAAATAGAGTGGACATTTGCAGAAGGGCCAAACAAACCCCAGAACATCATATACAGGATTCAGTGGGGGAGTAGGGATGCTTGTTGTCATATGCTCTGCTCCCCAAACCAGGCTGGCCAGGGCAGGGCCCCTAGGGGAATGTGTAGTGGGGCATATGTTATGTTGTTTTGAAAAAAGAAGCAAGTGCCCCCAGCTAGGGCATGAGGCAGATGATGGGGTATACACAAGGCAGTTTGGGGACAGGCTGACATTGTTGCCTTGCCATAGGGGCTCTGGTGCATGGGCCAGGGTCGGATTCAGTTCCGAGTGCTCCTGTCTGCAGCTCTACATCCTCTTCCCCCTTTGCAGCTGCAGCACAGCAGAGAGCAGGATGTAGCCCCTTAGCATCTTGTGGGAATATTCTGCATTAAAAAAACTTTGTCCTGTTGTTCCCTATCCTCCCACTCTTTGCCTGCACAAATGTATTCCAGGGCCACCTGTTTTTTTTTTTATTTTTTTGGACAAGCAAACAAACACAATAATGTGCATTTCCCAGTGTACCAGGAGAAAAGCGAAGCAGTTTCTCTAGCAGCATAGGCAGACCCAGAATACAAATCAGCATCCTGGTCCTCAGGAGAGACTTAAGCAAAGAGCCAAGGGAAGAAAGAAAAAGGGCAAGGAGGAAAAACCAAAACTGCAGTTAAAACACGTGGCAAAAAGTAGAGGAATAGAGGGAATTTCCCACTGATTTTATGCAGCCTTAACTAGCCATACCAGGCATCAGCATTTGTACCATGTGCTAACTAATCTGTATTCTCCAAGCATAGTCCTTGGGCTGGCAGCAGCATTTCATAGTATCATAGAAGATTAGGGTTGGAAGAGACCTCAGGAGGTCATCTAGTCCAGCCCCCTTCTCAAAGCAGGACCAACCCCAACTAAATCATCCCAGCCAGGGCTTTGTCAAGCTGGAAACTTCTGGGGTCTATGGAGTTAACAGCCTGAGCCTTTACTGCTTGAGCTAAAAGGCCACGCTCCTGAACTAAAATCCGTTCAAATCAATGAGATGGTCTACTGACTTCAGCAGGCTTTGATCAGGCCTGAAGCTGGCCACTGTAGCTATCTCATAAAGCTCTTATGTGGACTAGCCACTTGTGGGAGACAAAGAGCCACATTCTTCTAGCATGGGTGAGACTTGCTCGGGGCTAGTGTGGCTGTGTAACTGTGGGGATGGTACAAGGATTCCTCCTTTGCCACAGTTTCAGTCCCTGTTCCCTCCTGAGCACAAAGGTTCAACACCCACAAAGGTACCTGGTGCGCTTGCCCCCTTTCTACTCCAGCCAATGCGAATGGCAAGCTACAAAGAAGCATATGCTGCACCCCCTTTCAGAGGTAAAGCTGTGGTCATGCCCCTCCTGCTTCCCTTAAGCATAGGCTCCAGAAGCATGATGCCCCCTGGAGCTCCTGCTGAGGCAATGCAGCTTTACACCTATCCCAGCATAGGCCCACAGCTTTAAGGGGAAAACTGAGCTCTCCTCCATATGGGATGGAGCTCACTGCAGGATTAGGGGCTTTAGTTTTTATTACATGCCAAACACCCCCAAGGAGCCATTTTATCCCCAGCTCAGCACATTGCAGTGTTTCCTGGTGCTATCATCTTGCTTGTCCCTTGCTGACAACTGAAGCAAGCTCTATTCAATCCAGGATTTTATAGCACTGGAGCTTCAGCTGTAGTTGTTTTTGTTTTTCTCCCCTGCAAAGCTTCTGATTACTCTAGCTGGAGATCATTATCTCTCCTTTGGCTGAGATCGTTTGGATTTGAAAACTTTAGCCTTTCAGGAGCAGGAGACACACAATGAACTTGGAGCTGACCTTTTACAAGGAAAGACCATTAAAACTGCTTAGCTTCCAGAACCCTCACTGGTTTGACCTGGTGAACTGAGTGGGCTCTTTTCAATCAGACTCTCACTTCCAGCTGTTTTTCCCTTGGGGCTATGTGTATGGCAACAACTGTTTTTCTGGGTGAGTTTCTGAGTCACTCTCCTACCTAGAATGCCTGAGGGTATATTTTCACACAACGGCTGAAATATCACTCTCCAAGCTGTTACCTAGGTCTGTGGTGGAAATGTGGCTCTCATCTCAAATGCTTTCATTCTGCAGACTTTGTCAGAGCCAGCTCTTCACACATAGAGTAAGCCCACTGAAGCTGCTGGAGGTACCACAGGCATGAATTTGACTTACAATACAGGATTACTGTAATGGGAGAGGCCTGTTGTCTTTAAGTGCAGAATTATGTGTGAATACATATTCAGATCATTTTTTAAAAAGTATATTTACCCAATAAAATAGTGCTAAATGGAATCATTATAGTCTGTTGCATATATATATATATATATAGCCTATGGAACTGGAATTAGCTTCTATGAAGCTTCCAGGACACTAGCAACCACAGAGCAGTATTGTTCTTGTTGAATGAAGCCTTGCTGAAAGTTGAAACTCTATAAATATTTAAGTAAACAATTTTTTAGGTAAGCCAGGCTAGCCCCAGTCATTGTAAACATTAAGCAGAATCTACATTAGCTGGTAAAAAACTTTAAGTTCACAGTGAGGTGCAGTAAATGAGCTGTTTTATTGTCTAAAGGAGGATTGGTTAGCAGTATAAATGCAGTTGGTAAAGTTGTTCTGTTTAATGGTAAATAGCACTTAGGTTGTTTTTCAGAAGCAATTTCCTTTCTTTGTACAGACTTCTCTATACAAAAATCAGTTTTCTCCACCAATTATCGTACAAGTGGGATTGTGACCCTGCACATTTAGGTCCAGATATTCCCCAAAATATTTAGGCTCCTAACTAGCATTGCCAATTTTGGATGCATGAATTCCTGGAGGTTTCATCACATGGCATTAAAGATTAATTTTTCATTCCTGGAGGCTCCTGGACAAGCCTAGAGGGTTTGCAATTCTACTCCTAACTTCCACTAAAGTATGTGTGTATGAAAGCAACGGAAGTCAGGAGCCTAAATACCTTTGAGGCATATCTGGGCCTTAATTTTCTGGGTAAATGACTAAAATGGCCCCACTGGGCCAGAGTTTTACAAATGCTCAATCTGTCTCTTTTGAAAATCTGGCCATGAGTACCATAATCAGTGCTGCTGTGAACTGAGCTCTTTTCAAAACCTGGCCCTGATTGTGGGTGGTGAATGCTTGAAATTCTGGCCCTTAAGGCACAACCCTGTTATAGGGGGCAGTTTGGAGACACACTGCCCCAGTGGAAGCTCCTGATATGGTTGGGCCTGATTCTCCATTGCCCTGTCCCTTGTGCAGTCATTAGTGCAAAGGGAGTGTAAACCACTAGTATTCTACACTCACTGTACACAGGTAAGTGAAATGTGTAAATTACTTCACCCCTTTAAAGCTCACTCGCCTCTCACACTCTGAGAATGCTGGAAGCCATTGTGTCTCCCTAGGGCATTATGCATGCACTTTCTTAGTGTTGGGCAATTCCAGGCTCCACAAGGAAAATTTGCAGTGGAGGGTGGGCAAGGCAGACCTGCTGTCCTTATCCCATGGAGAAGAGGTTCCAGCCATTAGCCATAGAATTCCACCCCCATTCCAGGAGCTGTGATCTGATGGGATTTCTCACTCTTCCCCCATACAGAATTCCCCAGCAAATTATTCCAGCTTGGCACTTGGGGAAGAGGCTTGACACATGATTCCACCTCTTCAAAGGAATATTAACAGCTGTTTAGCTTAATGATCAATTAAATTGACATGGTAGTCTGACCACTTTCCATTGCTTTTCTAAATTGAAAATCTAATACACCACTTTCAGACTGCATCTGGGAAAGGAAAATCTACACAGATGCAAGAAGTGACAGCCCAGATGCAAGGAAGAGACTTAAAAAAACAGCTCATCTAATTCACCATTTTAGTATGCTAAAAATAATAAACTGTTGTGATGATTTATATTTAATTGATAATTATTAGGCAAATTAAATTTTACTTATCTGGGGGGGAGGGAAGGGAGACTCGGAGAATCTAGATTTTGTTTCAGGCCCAAGTCCTCTTTTCCATGAGTAATGCACAAGTATAATTACAAGAGATAAGTTACATTTAGTGCCTGAAGCAAACAAACCCTGCTGAGTTGCTGTCAGGAAAATATTTAAGAAGTGGCCACATTTTTTAGTGTCAAACATGCTGAGAATACAATATGGAAAAATTATTTTCATGTCAGCAGACCCCAAAGTGATTTCTTTTTTAAAGTACTGCAGTGTGGTTAAGGCTTCCTGTGTCACCAAATGGTCTGAAAATGTGACCCATTGGCACTGAGCTGACAGGGAATCAGGGCTGCAGGAGGTGGGATATTAGCATAATCCAGTGGATCCACTGGGATCCACATTGCCCTGAGGGAAACAGTTGAGTTTGAGGCTATATCCCCTCCTTCTTTGTTTACCTGTTTCTTCTTATTTATTTATTTATTGTTTGTATTCCCATAGCACAGGGCCAGCCCTAGCCCAAATGGTGCCCCAGGCACCATGGTAATACAAATAATGAGTAATAATAATAACCAGGCAAACATGGCCACTGCATCACCCTCTGAGAGGGTGCAGTGTATGTGCTTTATAGCATTTGGTCGACCCTGTTGGTCAGTACAGGGGGAGGGCCCTAATCATGGCCCTTCCCACGTCTCATGTCTCCCCATGCTCTCTAAGGGTGTACCGCTGGCAACGGAAACCTTGACCTGCAGTATCTGAATTCAGAGAAGTTCAAGGATCTATAGTGCAGACATGTGACTGTGTGTGCAGTAGAGCTTTCTTCCCTATTGCATACCTGCTCAGGGCATGGCACAGTCAAGTGTGATTGTAGCATGGGCAGATGTACCCATGTTAGTTTTAATCATGATAGCACAGGTAACAATAGCAGTGTGGATGTGGTGGCACAGGCTAACAACCAGAGTATGTACCCCGGGTCTCTAGAAGTCTTGTACTTGAGTTGCTAACCCATGCTGAAGCCTGTGCCACCATGTCTACACTATTATCATTACCTATCTCCTTAGCACCTCCTTAGAACCTCCAGAATGCAAGGTGAAGCCTGTGCCACCATGTCTACACTACTATCATTACCTATCTCCTTAGCACCTCCTTAGCGCCTCCAGAATGCAAGGGATGATTTTATTCATGAATTGGGCTCAAGATTTTCACCCCATAAAAATAACTGACAGCCTGTCATAGATATAATCCTGCCTCCACATCTAATTGAAAGAAAACAATGCCCATGGTCCACAGAGCAGCCTGTTGAAATCTCTCAGTACAAGATCAGCTTAGAAGCAGGCATGAAATTTCATTTATCATCTTCTGAAATTTCAGCTTTTTAGAATGAGCCAAACGGTTATTTAAAAAAAGCTTTTATATTTGAGATAATCCAATAGGATGAATATTGTTTATCCATAAAGTGACAGATTGTCACAGCATTATGTGGTATGCATAGCAATGAAATGAAAATTCTGACGCATCTGAAAAGCATGGGTAGGATGCACCATTCATTTCACTGGCAGTGTGAAAAATTGCCACAGCCTGCTGTAACCCTTACTCTTTAATGCAAACAAACCTTTTAGAAATAGTAACTTGAACTCAATGGAAAGCCACCCAACAGATTCATGCCTGTGAAGGTTTTGGTGATGACATTTTTGGAAAATATGATCTTGAATAATCAATCATGGAGAAATATTTGGATTATATGTTGTTGCTCGGGTTTTCCAGCACCAACCTAAATGTACTTCACATCATGGTTGTCCAAGTCACGATGATATTCTGTCTGTGTCCATTCAAGCTGGGGTGAAATCCAGCCCATTTGACTCTGTTCCTAGTTCTGCTATAGACTTCTTGTGTGTCCTTCTTGTGTGTCCTGCTATAGACTTCTTGTGTGTCCCTTGGATGTGAATTTCATCAGGTCAGATTCTGATCTCAGTAGCAATTCAGTTACTCTTGACATGTACTGATGTAACAGAGAGCAACATTTATCCTTCTTGGGCTATAGTTCCCCATCTGTAAACTGAAGATACAAAACTTCCCTACCTCCCAGGGGTGCTGTGCAGATGGATCCTTTAATGCCTGTGGAGTACTCAGATTCTGTGGGGAGGAGCATGTTACAAAATCCTGTAAGTAAAAATAAAATATAAATAAATCAACTGCTAAGGCTGAATACAGGGTGGTAGCACAGCTTCCTCTGACTGCTACTGCAGCCTATGGACTGGAATAGCAGCCACTGAAACAGAGGGATTAGCTCACTGGACCTACATAAACCTAGATATTGTGGGCCTATCCCAACCCCGTGCCACCTTCTGCAGCATGAAGCCATCTCTGTGGCTGCTCCATCAGCAATCCCTCATCAATGGGTCAAAAGTGGTGCACATGGTTTGTGTGGGTCTTGTGCTCTGGGGTGAATTTCACCCTGTATGAATATCAAACACATATTAAAATGGCCAAGGTTTTAAAAAATATACCTTGTACTGGCAAGTGACATGCCCTTCGATAGTGCAGTGCAAACACAGTGCATTAGTAACTACACAGGGACAACCAAGAAGTGCAATTTAAATAAAAATGGGGAGGCCAAAGAGCACTTTTAAATGGCAATAGCAAATATTTTATTTAAATATTTTTTCTAATTAACTGTTGAAAATGATAATTCACAAGTTTTTGTCTCACAGCATTGCCAGGGCCTGAGCCACAGGCCACTGAAGTCAATGAGTTTCTTTCCTTAGATTTCCCACAATCAGTGAGCGGTATCAGGGAACAGGGACAGGGATTGCCTGAGGGGAGCATTGTTGCTTAACTGATACAGGAACTCCAAGACAGAATGAATGCTGCCCAAAGCAGAGACTGGATTGCAGCGTTAAAATGATCATAGATTTGCTTCTACATGACGGCTAACTTTTATTAAGTAACTGTATTAGGTTGGATTCAGATTCCAAAGGAAACCACTTCGCACAAATTACAAAAGGGATTATGAAGGCCCTCCAACTTGACTGTATAGTTAAAGCTACTTTCTGACACAGGATTAAAATAGGGCATAAATTCCTGGTTTTCTTTATGCATAGATGGCTATTCGCTGTGAAATTTCATACAGTGTTATGTGTCCCTATGTATCCTGCTTTATGCCCTTTGAATATATATATCAATCTAGCAACATCAGTGACAATTTGAAGAGGGGACTGTCTATTGTTCTAGGTTTCTACGTGCCTAGCAGAATGGGATCTCATTCTTAATCTAGGCTCTACTGTAATAGAAATCATAAATAAGATAGTATAGAGTAGCTGGTGTTTGGAGACAATAAATTCACCCATCTTCAGGAATATTGGCACTCAAACATAGGCTCCTGCAGACATGATTTGAAAAGAACAAATGCCTAATACAAAGGAATGGGAACCATCCCTCTAAGATTTAAGGGAGATAGAAACAAAAAACAAAAACATAAAAACAAACCCCAAACCTGGGTCAGCAATATTTTTGCTTGGCTGTTTGTAGCTGTATTCAGAGTTTCTTTCTGCAAAGAATTTGTTATGAGATTTTATACTTTACATTTCATGGAGGAATAATCAGACAAGATGGAGTCTGTTTAAGAAATTATTTAAAATCTCTTCTCTGTGGGTTTGTTTGGTCTCCCTAGATCATAACAACAAAAGAGTAAATAAGAGGCTGGTGTGAAGATAGTTCATAAGAGATTTGTTTAGTATCACCTCTTGAGGAATCATGTGTACCATTCATTCACCAGATGAAATAAGTAGCATGATGTGGAAAGATGTCAAAACCTGATTGCTGCAAAAAGGGCTCGTTTACTATCAGTTCATTCTGCACTGCAAAAGGGGAGTATGATCTGTGCCAAAGGCATGGTTTTTTCCAAAGGCTAAGAGGTTGCAGCAATAGCTGTGCTGTTGCCAGAATCCCAGAACACTTTGATCACAAATGAAGTAGGAATGTGTGTGTGGGGGGGTGTCTCTGAAAACTATTCCACCCACCCCTCCCCACATGTATCCATGGAAGTAAATGTATAGCCTACCCTGATAATGGGAATGGAGAGTGAAGAAGATTCCACATCCTTTAGCTTGGAGAAAAGGGAAGGGGAGCTCTATTTCCACCCTGGGGGAGATTAGTGAAGGGAAGGAGATTCTACCTCTTGCTACCTTGAGAGGGGGATAGGAGGCAGGGGAGAAGTAGACAGAGGGGAGGACGGAGAAGGGGAGACAGCTCTGGCTTCCCAGTTCTGGGAAGGGGGGACGTGGGATGAGATAGGTGAGGGGTTCTTTTTCCGGCGCCTTGGAGATGGGGTGAATAATAGGGAGGGAATGGGGGACAGAGAAAGTTGTGGGGTGGGCAGAGGATAGAAGGGATAAAGTCTCTCTGTGTTGGAGTAGGAGATAGAGAGGGAAGGGGGCATCTGTGTGTGGCGGTGGTGGGGGAGGGGGGGTTGTTGTGCGGGCGGGGCTGGCGGTAACCGGGGTCTGTGTGTGCGGGATAAGGGGCGTGTGTGGCGGGTGGTGTGTGGGGGCTGTGGTGGTGGGGGTGGGAAACGGGTCTGTGTGGGGGCTGTGTGTGCGGGGGTGGGAATGGATCCTGGGGGGTCTGGTGTGTGGCGTGCGTGTGGCGGGTCTGTAGTTGCGGGGGGTGGGAACGAGTCTGTGGGAGGTCTGGCGGGGTATAGGGGTCGTGTGTGGCGGGGTTGTGGGGGTCTGTGTGGCGGGGGGTGGGAACGAGTCTGTTGTGGTGGGCTGTTGTGGCGGGTTGTGGGTCGTTGTGCGGGGGGTGGGAACGGTCTTGTGTGGGGGTCCTGTGTGTGGCGGTGTGTGTGGGGGTCTGTGGTGGCGGGAGTGGGAACGGGGTCTGGTGGGGGGCTGTGTGTGGCCGGGGGGGTGGGAACGGTCTGTGGGGGCTGCTGTGTGGCGGTGTGTGTGGGGGGGTCTGGTTGGCGGGGGGGTGGGAACGGGGTCCTGTGTGGGCTGTGGTGCGGGGGGGTGGAACGCGGTCGTTGTGTGGGGGTCTGTGTTGGCGGGGGGGGTGGGGAACGGTCTGTGTGTGTGTGTGGGTCTGTGTGGGCTGTGGTGTGGGGGGGAACGGGTCTTGTTGGTGGTCGTGTGTGGCGGGGGTGGGGATCCGTCGATGCTGGCAGTGATGAGGCGGGGGCTCTGTATGGGGGGGCGGAGAGGATCTGTGTGTTTGCGGGGGGTTCGGGGGGCGTTAGCCGGGCCCCGCCCCCCTGCCGAAGGCTTCGTGACGCAGGCTGCTGGCGGGATCGCGCCGGATTCCCCCCCTCCCTTAGTCCCGCCGCCCCCGCTCCCCCTTTAAATAGCGCGGCACGGCGGCGCTGCCGGAGCAGCCTGTGCAGCAGCCGCCAGCCCGCGCCCCGCACCATGCCGCCCTTGGCGCTGCTCAGCCTGCTGGGAGCCGCCGCGCTGGCAGGTGAGTGCCTTCAGCACCCTGGAGAGCGGGCTGCCCCCGCCCGCAGCCTGCAGCGCCGAGCACCGGACAGCTCCGGGGCCCCTGCCCCAGCCAGACAGGGACCCCCGCTGCCGGAGCTGGAGACCCGTGTGTATGTGTGTGAGTGTCTGGGCGATAGCTAGAGAGAGAATGTCACCCAGCCGCCCGCCCGTCTGTCCTGGCGGCATTATTCATGTAGCCATCCATGAATCGTACCCACCTTCGGTGGCTGCAGTGGCTATATCTACATCTCCTGTGTACACAGAGTATATAGTGCCCATTGTGTGTACATATATAGAGACTATATACTGTATGCTTCTTGTATATATACACAGACTGATATGTGTGTGTGTGTGTGTTGATAGACACATAGATAGACAGCCTGAGTACTTGCAAATACAAACACGCAAATTTGATCATTTCTGGCTCAGAGTAGAAACAACCATGACTGTTTTAACTTTACTAGACTAGACAGAAATTGGAACAGCTGAAAGTAATTAAAAATAAAAGGAAGAAATTGTCCCCCTATTGGATTTAGGAGAATACAAACAGGTAAATGTCTGGAATCTTTGTCTCTTCTCCAATACCCATCCTCTTAACAGATGTATATGTTAAGGAAAATTCATTGTCTGGGAAAAGAAATCTACTGTATAGACTCAGTTTAAAATGGTATGTGAATTAAAAGTCCAGATAGATTTTTTTTTGAAAAACTGGTGTTTGTTTTTTTAGTTTATGTTAGCATACTCTTACAAAATAAATAACAAAAATATGTCCAACCAACTGACCAAAAAAACCTCTTGCTGTTAGAGGGAAATTTTACCTACATTCAGAAGGGAATGTTTTGTCCTGGAGGATTATGCCATCTGTTGAGATTTTGTCATCATTTCTATCCATCCCACTTTAATTATTTAGATTGAGCCTGGATGGTGGCACTTTGCCTCCTTACTGTAACTAATGGATCACTTGAAATCAATGGATGGATTTATTTGCTTCAACTGTCAAACAGACCTGAATTCTGGAAGAGGAAAAAAATAATAATAGAGTGGTTTATTTCTGTCAAATGGTCTGTGAGTTTGCATAGTCCTCTGCAAAAGCTGGACACAAAGAGCCCTGGAGGTTTAACAAGATGCTCAGAATGAATAGTATGACTATGGAGAGGTGCTTCAGCAGGCAATGGTTTCTATGTAATGAGTGTTTGCTAAATAAAAGGTGTTTCTAGCAATTTAAAGGGAAAGCATTAACAAAAATCGATATACTATTCATGGATGGTTAAACAGTAAAATTACATAGCTGAAATTCCTGTTAAATTTACCAATTAATTGTATTCATATGCCTGATTTTAGAAAAGCTTTAATATGTTAAAAGGAAGGATGCAATAACATAGTGTCTTCTTGAATGGCTTTGCCAATTTAGTCTTTCATAATCTTATTTTTAGTCTGTTTTCTGCTTCTATTCATTTGGGATCTGATTCTGCTACCCTTACTCTCACTGTGTAGTACCCAACTCCTCCACTATTCCCATTGATTTCAATGGGACACATCACAGAGTAAGGCACTACTCAGGCTAAGGACCTTTTCATTGTAGTGCGTGGTAATCTTCCTTCCCTGCTTGTTAACTGTATAATTAGTGCTAAGGCTCATTTTTTTTTAATACACCTTTTCCTTAAACTACTCAAAAGCCAATCAACCATCTGTTTACTTTGTCACCAGTATGACCATGACATTGATGTCTAAACATCTAATTTTATGCAAAATAAGTTAATTAGAAAGCAACTGGCAAAATACAATAGCTGGTTTTAAAGTAGCAAAGCTAGTATTTTTAGGTAATAAACATTTTTGTTCACATTGTTTTGAATTCACAGGTTTTTATATTAAACTTAACTCAAGCAATTTACATGAGCTATATAATTAAAACCAAAATGAGTGTTTTCTTATACATACTACCTAATTTCATTAGGGAAATTTAAAGGCTAACAGTGCATTTCTGGGATATTATTATTTCAGGTTTAAATACACTAAGAGGCAGTGTATTTAAACCTGAAATAATAATATCCCAGAACGCAGAGTAAACCCAGCTCTAGAAGTGCAATAATTTCACAAAATGAACTATCTCAAGTGTCTTGTTACTATAATAAAGCAGAAATGAAAAAGGAAGAGATAAATGCTTACATATAGAGCCTGATCCAAAAAGCCCACTGAAGTCCATTGGAGTTGTTCTATTGCTTCAGGCCTTTATTGTTCATTTTTATTTAGCTGTGACATCACTGCCAACACTATGTATAAGCAGTTTCTTATTTTGACTATATAGCTTTCAAAAGACACAAGGGTAAGTAAACTATAGGATTGGCAAACCTATTTTTTTAAATGACTAATTCCTCCAGCCTCCTGAATTTTATTTTCATTCCTACCAAACCTGGACTTTTATGATCTTTGTTAAAAAATAATTTTTGCTGAAATTTCCATTTCAGTCAGAGATTGTGCTGTCACGAGTCATCAGCACTAACGAAATTTTGAAACAGTGGCCTATTGGAGAATCTACATGGCTACATCAAAACAATCGTAAATGGATGCAAGTAAAACTAATGCTGACTTATTGCTTACTTTTTCATCAAATATGGTGAGCACTTGCAGTTCTAATGCTTTTAGTGGTATTTGTGATCACTCAACACCTTTGAAAATCAGGCCAACTGGTTTTCGTGGCCTAAACATATTTGATACAGGAGGGGGAAATGTTCATATGATGTCTGCCAGGTAGGTATTAAAAATAAAGTTAAGACAGTGTTTAAATATAGGGGTTGCTTTTCTGTACACTTCCTGGTTTTGTTCCCACTTTATCAAGCTAAAGCTGTATACGTAATAGAAAAAATGTACTGGGCAGATTCACTGCCCTGCTCCAATCCTTTGTGCTGTTTAGGCAGTGAAAACATCTACGTCTCCCAAGCAGCTACAGAACCAGTGTAGAAAGTTCCTACATGCACCCATTGCAACCCAGTGCAGGATGACTGTATAGCCAGAGAGCAACGTACTCCAGTTGTCCCCAGCTGGCAGCCAGTCCCTTGGGACTCTTGCCAGCTGGCACAAGTTAGAACAATCTACAGCAGGGAAGAACAGAGCAGATTGGCTGCCCGATGGCTTCCCCCTCTGTTGCTTTGAGTGGGTCTTTGCTACAGCAGAGAATCTGCCTCATATTTTTCAGCTCTCGTAAATTTGATATTCATTTTTTTCCCCTATGGAAGACTAATATGACACTTGTCCAATATTCACTATTTCTCCTGATGTTATGATGGCCTCACACCTCTTATTGGCCTTGGAATGTCATCTTTCATCATCAGACAAATGTTCCTCAAGCAGCATTTGTCTGCCTGTGAAGAGCCTGACTTGGAGAAACTGGAGATTTGGCATGACAGAATGGCACAGCACTGTTTTGATTCCTATATTAACATAATACTCAAGAGACTGCATAGAGTTAGAATTTTTAATATTTTAAAGTGATCAAGGGATGAAATAATTTTATATTCTGTCTTACCAAATTAAACAAGTGTCAGTCAGATGGGGTGCTCCATGGCTGGATCATTAGAAAGAACACAAAACAGCTGCAGGCAACAGTTTATTCACATTTGTGCAGCAAACTTTGCAAATGCTCCTATGTTTTCTGATGGAATGAGTCACACCAACTTACCAAGATGAGAAGAGGCTATGAGCTGGATCATCACCTCCATTACACTGTTCTTCCCACACTGGGATCCAGGGGACGACCCTACAAAGGGACCCCAAGCACAGGAGCCTCTACTGTACTTAGTGTGTGTGGAAGGGGAGAAGAGATTTGCTCTCAAGGGATAAGTTTTAACAGGAATTTGAAAGCTCCCACATACCCTGCAGGACATTGTATGGTGCCACGTTTTCTGTTCTCTCTCTCTCTCTCAGAGATAGTTTCTGCAACAGGTCACTGAGTGTAAGACTGAGGATGCAGGTAGGTTAGATTTCAGCACCATCAGTACTGTGGTTACTTGGTATGTTATTTCTTCCTGTTACTTATATAAATAAACTTGCTTCAGACAGCCCCAAATACTAATGGTGGAGGAGGTGATTAGCTTTAAACAGCACCCTCACCTGCACCCTAGCTGGAGTTCTGCTAGAAATGATTGGGTAGGGACTTATTACCTCTGGGTCCCCTCTAGGACTTCAGTGCTGCAGTCATAGGGGAAAACAAGCCTAGGGTAGCACATCTGCTGTATCCACACTACTGGACGTCAAAGGTAGGCCATTGGAGCTACAGAGATTCAGTCATGCATGAAACGGGCTCCTGACTCTACAAACCCACATACCAAGGGGCTGGAAGGTCTTGCTCCCAGTTGACAATGCAATACCATAAACTCCTCTCTACTGAGTGGAAGAGGTCAGGCTCGCAGAATTTTGCTGGTTCTTTGTGAGAAGGGGCAGACTGGCTCAGTTTTCTCTTTAGTCTGCTTTATTGTACCTATCTTCTAAATCCTACCAGTCATACGGTCATAAAGAAGGCAACAGTTGAATGTGATCTTTATTTGCATAACTGTACACAAGATGGTGAGGCAAAGGCACAGAGACCATCTTCACTCCAAAGCCCCCTACTTCTGCATAGTTATGTCTGGCTGGCCACCTTATCTAATTCCATTTCTGAAAAACCCCATAGAGAGTCCCATTCATGTGATTCTACAAGGTTTATTACCGGACAGTAACAGTGTTTGTTAAGCAGTAAAAGAGACTACTGTAGCACTAATGCATGAAAGAGAGTAAAAATGATATATTCACACTCAGCAGCTCCTTCCCAAATGTAAACAGCTTGGGACAGAGTCACTAAGTCTGGTGCAGAGAAGTGTTAATTTTATCTCCGTGGTGCTAGCCGGGGGGTGGGGGTGGGAAGTGTGTGGAATTCTGTGACTTCCCTCTCTTGGGAGTTAGCTCTCCTCCAGGAGGCCATTGCATCGGATGCTGCTAAGAGAAAGCTTTGCTGGATCAGCCCATCTCCATGCCATCTTGCCATGCTCTTTCCCTCAACAAACGCCTCACAGTGTTTAAGCTTCACTGAACCTCTGGAGGTCCCAGTTGGAGGGGGCATGATGGCTGCTTTCCATTCTCAAGGTTGGGCTTTTGATCCTACTCACTCCCCAGTAGACCTTCTGCACCCTACCAAGAAGTTGCAGTAGAAGCTGAGAATGAATATGGGCCCTTAAAGTGGTCACATCTACATGAGCTAACTCACTATACAGCTCTTTACTTGGCCTCTGCACGATCAGAATGTTTCCTTCTTATGCTAGAAATATCCACAGCAGCCACAAAAATAAATAACTTGTGGGTTGAAATGTGTTGCTGAACTACTAGAATGTAGACCTGAGCTTCAAACATTAATTAAAGCCACACAATGCCCCTGGGAGAAAGCTATTCTACACTGTTACAAAAGGGCATCTCTCAGAAACAAAATCACTTATCCAGAGTCACATAATCACTCAGAAGCAGACAATGGAATAGAACCCAAGAGTCTAGATTCCAGTTTCCTGTTCGCTAATGCAAGCCCACAATCCAGGCCAGCAGTTGAGATAGGTATTGTCTCTTGAAAGGTATAATATAAAACAGGGGTAGGCAACCTACGGCACAGTGCCAAAGGCGGCACGCAAGCTGATTTTCAGTGACACTCACACTGCCCAGGTCCTGGCCACCGGTCCAGGGGCTCTGCATTTTAATTTAATTTTAAATGAAGTTTCTTAAACATTTTAAAAACCTTATTTACTTACTTACAATAGTTTAGTTATATATTATAGACTCATAGAAAGAGACCTTCTAAGAACATTAAAATGTATTACTGGCACACAAAACCTTAAATTAGAGTGAATAAATGAAGACTCGGCACACCACTTCTGAAAGGTTGCCAACCCCTGATATAAAATAACTCTGGGCTGCACCTGCAAACTCCTCATCAAGCAAACAGCCCATTCAAGGTCAATTTTCCCAATGACTCTTGTCAGTGAAATAAACAGTGGCCTTTGTGTTGTATGAATCCATGATATTGTAAACTTTTCCCCTTCTAGGTATCAGTTCCATGCCAATGGAAAAAGACCACGTTGAAGAAATGGTGAGTAGGCATATCCATAAAGTGTTGTATTTAGAGAGTTTCAATCAAAATACTCTCCCCCAATTTTCAAAAGCACTTAAGTGACATAGGCAACTAAATCCCATCAGCTTTCAATAAGTTCCTTAAACCCAGTGTTAAAAGATATTTAGGCACCGCTGCACCCAGTGCTGCAATGCCTAACTGACTGAGGAGCCTAAATCTCCTTTGCAAAGTAGATTTAAGTGCTTAAAAGCCTAAATCCCATGTCAATAGGATGTTGGCTCCTAAGTGCTGAAATCCCTCCAGGAAATTGTTTCCAACACCTGACTGAGGATCCTAACAAAAGTGTTGAAATCCCTTCAGATAATTAGAAGCCAAAATCCTATGGACAATTAATGGGATTTAAGCCCCTGAGTGCCTAAATCCATTCTGAAAATGAGTTTTAGGCTCCTCAATCTGTTAGATGTTGCAACACTGAGCTCAGCAATGCCTAAGTACCTTTAAAAAGCTGGGCCTCACTTTTGAAAATGAGACTTGAGCACTTTCGAAAATTTTATCTTTTTTATCTGCCTGAAAAATTACCTGAAATAGTCATTTGAATAAAACCAAAATGTGGTTGGATCACAAAGAGTGAGGTCACAAAATTTGAAGACATTTATAAATGTAGCATTGACCTATGGGTGAAATAAGGAAAACTGGTTACTGATTCTATGAGGAAATCCTCATGTTTTTTCCAAGAAAGATCCGAGGGTAATCTGAGCTCAAGTGATATATTTTATTTATCTGGTGCTCCCATCATCAGCACCTTGGCCACTACTCTGTTCCCACTGGTTTATTTCTGACAGTCCATGGTGCTGAGCAGCCTCAAGCAGCTGAGAGTATTTAAAAAGAAGCAATTTGTTGCAAAAATGTTTTCTTCTATCTTCACAATCAGCCCCTCAAAATTACATTGTCCTAAGGCCCAGGATGGGTAATAGTTATGTCTTAAGACAATGAGAGATTTGTGGTTGTGAATTATGAGACCTCTGGAGCTTTAACTATTAATAAGCCAGAAGTCCTGTATGTTTTGTTATTAGCTCCAGAAAGCCCTTAAAATTACATTACATTGTTATGTAGGGAAAAAGCTATTTTAGATTGTTTTTAGATTTTTTTTTTTTTTTTTTTTTTTACATTTTAGTAGTTAATAATTTTCCTTTCCTTCAGAGGACTATACAGTTGAACTCTTGCTACTAAGAGTCAGGCATTATAGAACAGATTTGGGAAAAACAAGAGACTCTATATCACATTTCTGAAATAGCTGGCTATAAAACATGTGGCATATCCAGAATATATAAATGATGTGATCTGGTTTAATGGCAATCCTGAGCCTTGCGGTCACCCCAAACTCAGCCAATAAAGCCTTTATACCACACCATATCCTTGTGCAATGCGATAGCCAGGAAAAAGATGTTACAACATTCTGGTTTTTTAAAGTTATTTTTCTGAAGGCTCCTGTTTAACACCATGTGTTGTTTATGACAGTACTTTGCACTTCTATGGAATATTTACTGTAAGGAACTCTACAATGAGTGGATGCCTCCCAGGCATTCCCTCATGGCCCCAGTGCAGCTCTGCAAGTGGCCCCTCACCTCAATTTCCCTTTTAAGTCCCCAGTTACTCCATGGAAGCTTATCTTCTAGTCCACACATAGTTTATTAATAAAACAGTTGAAACCTCCCAAAGCAGAATCCGTATCACCTCAGTGCAAGCAGACTCTCAAACTCACATCCTCTGGGTCACTGACATAACACAAACCACATTCTGGCACCTTCCATCACACCTGGACTGCCAGTCCTCCTTTGTCCCTCTGCCAGGACAGCAATCCCAGCTCTTCCTGCTGGGGTGCAACCCCACTCTTCCTGAGGGGAACCCCCCCAGACTCTTTGCTGGGAGTATTGTTGGCAGGGAAGCATTCTGTACTCCCCCAAGCCCTCTCACTGTTCCTCAGGGTCCAGCTCTCCAGCAAGGAGACATCAGCAAGGAAGCCCCTCTGCTGCTCCCCCTTCCTTCTGCCTTCTCTGGCCTTTAACTCCATCTCAGAGCCAGCAGACATCTCCCTCTGCTAGTCCTCCTGCCTTCAGCTCTCCAGCCGTGACTCTGTGGCTGGGAGAGGGCAGGGAGCAAATCCCTCTTGCTACTCTTCAGCTTTAGCCCAGGAACCACTTTCTCTTTCCGACAGCTCTCTTCTCTTGCCCTTCCTGACTGATCTTTCATAGCCTCCACTTGCTGCCTTGCCCTCTTAATTGGTCCAGCCAGGAGCATGTGGACAGGAACAGGAGAGCTGAGCTCAGTTTCATTTAATTGGCCACCTACCCTGTTATGATCTCAATGAGATTTACAAATTAATTAATTATGAGTCACCTGAGGCATAGGTGATTTGTGAAATATAGCCCAGTATTGAAACCAGCCCTCTATTCAAACCACTGGCCACATTCCTTCTCTTTTTAAAATCATTTTACCAGTACAAATCCTAAATGTTGCTGATATTACTTATTATTTGTATGCTAATAGTGCATAGAAGTGGAGATCAGAGCCCCATTGTGCAAGGCACTGCACAGACCCATAATAAAAGGCCCACCGCTGAAGAGTCTGTTATCTAAGTAGACAAAAGCTGGGAGAAATGAACCATTATTATCCCCATTTTATCAACATGGAACTGAGGTGCAGAGAGATGAAGTGACCTGCACTACATTACGTAGGAAGTCTCTGGTAGAGATAAGAAATGAACCCAGATGTCCTGGAGTCATAGTCCAATGTTGTTATAGCTGAACATCTCTCTGATAGTGCATGATTGGACATATGCAGAATTTTTAAAAGTCTTACACTTGAAATGTGCTTTTCTCCAACTGCTGCTTCTTCTAGGTAACACGATGTATAGTGGAAGTTCTCTCTACTGCTCTGTCTAAACCAAATGCTCCACCAATAAACCCTCTGTGCAAAGATATCCTGAAGAAGAGTAAGTGCAATACTAAACGAATCTGAGACGCTCATTGAATCAGTGTTATTGCTGATGAAGAGAATTTGGTAGATGTGACCATTTTATAAACACAATGACTTTTTTATGATGTGTTCTCATTTTATAGGGCAGATGCATTTGCCATTTTCATTTCACATATAAGAAAAATGTCTTCAAGGTTAATAGTACTTCTTAAAATGTTATCATTTTTGTTTTTTTCTGAGCTCTGAATCCAAACCATATTTTTCAAAAGTGTTATGAAAACCCATCATTTGTTTGTTATTCCAAAATGCAAATATGAAAGGATGTAATTTTGCAACATGAATGGTAGAATAACTTATTTTTTCATGGTCAGTAAAGACCCCATTCTTAGTGATAAGTTATCCTTAAAGTTGAGTAATCTTTTTTTCTGTGAGCAATCCCATTGAAGTGGGAGTATATGCAAGTAACGAATACTAAGAAGAGTAAAAGGTGGAGGATTAAGCCTGTTGTTGATAACGCTAGCAAAATAATGTTCAAACAGAGTGCATTCTACCCAGCACTACAAACATCTGAATATTATAAGGCATGATCCTCTTCCCATTGATTTCAATGTCAAAACTACGACGGCCTTCAACAGATCGAGAACTGGGTTAATCTAGCCTGGCCTTGAGCTGGTGGCTAACAATGGATTAAGAATCCCAGGCCAGACAAAAGACAGTGAACCAAATGCCTGATTTCCCGTGCTTAACTTCTCTTGCAAAGCATGAGAAAATAGATGAGTTTTTCCAGCAAGCCCTGAAGATGAACAAATTTGGACTATTTTGGACAAAATAGAGAATGCATTCCAAAATGGAGGGAGTTTGCCAGCAGCTGCTTTTTAAACCAACAAGGCTCCAGCTCAAGTGCTTTTGCTGATGACAGCTGAATCAGTGTTACACTGGAGAGAAACAGTGTTTCAAGTAGGCAGGTACCAGCTTATTCCATCCATAAACTACTTGGCAGCCAATGCTCTTTCCAGAATCCAGAGCATTGGAGTAATGCTCCAAGGAACTGAAAATTATCCTCTCAAGTCTTGTGCTAATAGCAGTTCTCCTCATGGAATTTACCACAAAGAGAGAGGTATAAACCTGCTTGCATAATTTATTAATAGCTATAGCGAAATGTGGCTAAACTTAACGGTGCGGCAAACTACAGTACTCACTTTGTTGTCTTTCCAACTGATGTTTAATTACAGAAAAATAAAAAGACTGGCGCTTACCTACCAAGAAAACCAATAATAAAAGCCCACAGTTGATACTTCCCTCCGTAGAATGATAATCCACAGCCTGGCACAATGATTAGAACACAGTGATTTTCAAATACAGCTGGCACAAATTTGGCTGAGATTTTCAAAAATCAAGAGTGATTTTGAATGTCTTAATTTTTGGGTGCCCAATTTGAAGCCCCCTAAAGCTGCCTGATTTTCATAAAGGGCTGAATGTCAAGCACATTTAAGGAGTCTCAGGTTGGAAATCCAAAAATTGAGGCATTCAAAATCATTTGTCCTTTTTGAAAATCTTGGCCTTGAGCTGCTGTATTATATCTCTTTATGCTGAATATGCTTACCCTTACTACTGTATCTAAGACCCAAACTGACAGCAGGTTGGACACCTTGCATTCCATTCTTGACATCCTGTTGTATGATTTCTTGTTGGCATATGTATTCGCTCTCTTCTGCTAAAGGAGAACAATTTTTGCAATGTTAGAGGATGCTATAAATGTAGACAGACCTCTTCCTAGAGCACCAAAAAACACAAATGCAGTCTATATAAAGTAAGACATTTTAAACTGTGATGTTACAATCTGCATAGCTAAGATTTTGATTCTGATCTCTCAGACAGGTGTAAATCGGGAATATCTCCACTGGAGTCAATGGAATTACACTACACCATGTGTACATATAATGCTATTGCAACTGATTTCAGAATCAGGCTCTTATTTAACATTTTGGAAACACCACAGAGTGTGAGATTTAAGTCTAACAACTACAGGATCATAACTTGGTATCACTTTGGTATTATGCGTTCAAAAACCTTGAAAGATTTTCCTATTTGCTTTGAGTATGATGTTCATTCTATACACCAGTCACTTTATTTGGGCAATTTGGAATGGTCTTAGGATGCATGAATTGGAATAATTAAGGACAGACTTTGACAGATGGCGAAGATCTACATCTCCCATTGACTGTAATGCAAACTTAGTATTAGAGCCGGTTGAAAAACACCGGCTAATTAAAAGAAAAATGTATATCAATTTTAAAATAATTTTTAGAAGGTTTGACCAGCTTTAAAAATACATCTGACCAATTTAGCAGCATCAAAAACTACTCCACTTATTCTGAATGAAGAATGTGTTAATGAAGAGTTGAGTTAACATTTTTAAACACAATTTTTGTTTTTGTAGGCAGCAGGCATAAAGCAGAGAAGAAAAATGAAAACAAGGAGGAGCAGCTTGAAGTGAGGCATTTGAAAGAATCATCAGAGGATGAAAAACATCAGCTTGCGAGTGTAGAGGAAGAGAGAGGTCAGAAGGAAGAAAATGAAGAGAAACACCATCATGAGGAAGATGACAGCAGGGGAGAGGAGGAAAAACACAATGGGGATAGTCATTCTCATGAGAATAGAATCCATAAAAGAGAAAAAAAGCACCATCTGGATATAGGAGGTGAGGAAGAAGAGGATGATGATGAGAATAGCTATAAGAGAAATAACCACAGAGAAGAAGGAAGCAAAGAAAAGCAGCATCATGCTGAAGAGTCAGGAGAGGCAGAGCATGCGCTTCCAGACAAAAGGTCTCACTCTGTAGCTAAAAGCATGGAGGAGTTCTCTCCTGGGGATGATAAACACTTTACGGGTCATAGGCACTCTGAGGAAAAGATGCACAGCAATGAAAAGAGAAGCCATGAAAGTGAGGAAGAGGAGGAAGAGGAGGAGGAGGAGGAGGAAAGCAGTGAAAGGAATCATCATGAGTCTAAGGAACACGGTTTCTACCAGTACAGAGGGCGTGAAGAATCTGAAGAGAGTGAAGAAGCTACGGAAGAAAAACGACACTACAAACCAAGACATAATCACAGAAAGCACAGAGTGGGCGACTCCTCCAAAGAGAGGCGAGATCATGAGAGTGAGAAAAGGTATCTGCTTGAGGAATCCGATGAGGAAGAGAACCGATTCTGGGATAAAAAGAGCCACAACGAGAAACACCATTATGAAGAACCAGAGCATCATCATGAGGAGAAGAGGAATTATTATGGGACACACAGTTCTGAAGATGTGGAGGAGAAGAGGCACGCCGGCCGCAAGAGTGAGGAGTACAGAGAGCAGTGGCATCAGAATAAGGAGGACAGTGAAGAGGAAGACAAGAGGCACCACCTTAGTGGGGAAAGCGAGGAAGAACGACATGAGAAGAGGCACCACGATGAACCACATGAGGCAGTGAGACATCACTATGAGGGGAGGAAGCACCACAGCGAAGAGAGTGAGGAAGAGCTGGATAAGCACCATGGTCACAGCAGCAGGGATGAGAAGAGACATCATGGTGAAGGAAGACAACACCTCCACAACAGGGAAGATGAGGAGACACACAAGCTGCACAGTGGAGAGAGCAAAGGACAGTCAACAGGGCACTACAGCACTGAGGAGAGGGACAGTGAGGAGAAAAGGCACTATCCTGGCTATGATGAGGTGGACGCTGAAATTGAAAAGAGACGCGACAGCAAGGATGAGAAACAAGACAATGAGGATAGTACAGAGAAAGTGAGGTACGGGGAGAAGGAGTATAAGAGTTACTTCCCTGCAGAGAATGAGAAAAGAGCCGCAATTCGGTACAGTCCCTTCTACCACCGCCTACAGCGGAAAAGCGGGCACATGGACAAAAAGGACAATATGGGGGACCAGATTCTGGGGAGTGAACAGGAAAGTAGACCCAGCCTAAATGAGAAGAATTTCTTTCCTGAATACGACTATGACTGGTGGGAGAAAAAGCAACTTCTGGATGGTCTGAATCATGAGCACGTTGAGAAGAGAAATCTTGGAAGGCTCCACAAACTTGATATGAAAAGACAGTATGACAGGATGGATCAACTCGCCCAGCTTCTGAATTACAGGAAGAAATCGGCTGAATTTCCAGAATTGTACAATTCTGGGGAAGACCTAAAAAAGCGTCACATGATCAGCAGCAACAAGGGAAATCTCAGCCAGAGGCCTCTGACGGAAGAGGAGGTACGTGTTTATGAGTTTCTATGAAAAGAAAAGTGGCACTGATATTACTTAACAAGCTCAGACTTTAGCTCCACCTACAAAAATAGTATCAGTAGAATCTCAGAGCGAATCATCATAAAAAGTGTACTGCAGTTTCATTAAGGGCCAGGTCCTAGCTGATATAAATCAGCGTGGCTTGACTGAATTCAATGGACCTATGCTGATGTGCTCTTCCAGAACTAATTTTAAAAGGTACATTACACACATCCTCACAGTCTCCAAATAGCCTACTTCCCCACACCAGGACACACACACACAGGAGATCTGTCACCTCACTGGGTCTTAGAGAATACAGATTGCCTTACAGACTGTAACCATGAACTGCACCCAGAAGCATGCAGGTAGCGATCTACTCTTCCTGAAGATGTGTCCCTTTAAATTGTAAATTACCAACTGTTTTGTAGAGCTGGTTGAATAATACAGGGGGAAAAAATCATGGGGAAAAATATCTTGAGTTTCACATTGAGTAAAATTCTGCCCTCCATTGACTTCATGAGTGTAATGCAGAGTAGAATTTGAGACAGTTTTGTTTGAACTGTTCAGCATGTAGTGCTCATGAACCCCATTGCTAGATTTCACAATAGGCTCCAGTACTGCCATTTAAATGAATGTTCTACAGGTAACAGCAGAATGTCAGCACACATCAGATGTATGCAGCTGAACTGGTGATGTGTTGCATCTACCTGATATCTTTGGCAGCAGGGAAGGAGGTAATAGGAGTTATGTGCACATGGAATGGAGAACAATCCTCTTAATACACAGCAGTAGATGCCTAAAAGTTTTCCTGGGAGGAATTTGATTGTGTGTGTGAATTTCCATTTTGTGCCATTTATGTGTTTCACAACTGTGATCACAGCAAGGATTACACTAACTTCCAACGAGCTTGCCTGGATCTTAACCTACGTGTGTGATCTCAAGTGGCTAGGATTAGCAACATGTGGAATACTAGCACAGAAGTTCATAAAGAAAGTAGCTAGCATAAGACTTAAAAGCTGATGGACCTATGGTTTGGCCTCAGTGCATAGAACAAGGATATTGGGGACATTCATTGAGTGTGGTTAGTGAAGTACTCTGGATAGCTGTAGCAACAGGAGATTGCACATAAATTGGGAAGGGTGCTTGTCATGGTATAATTCCCCACTCTGGACCTTAGCGTCCAAAAGATGGGGTACCAGCATGAATTCCTCTAAGCTTAATCACCAGCTTAGAACCTGTAGCGCTGCCACCAACCAGGAATTCCAGTGCCTGGTACACTCTGGTCCCCCCAAAACCTTGCCCGGGACCCCCAAACCCAGACCCTCTGGATCTCACACAAGAAGAAACACCTTTCCGCCATTGTCTTGCCTCCAGCTCCCCCCCTGGGTTAACCCTGAGATCAGGGGTGATTCAAAGCTCCCTTGAATCTTAACACCAGAGAGAAATCACCTTCCTCCCTCCTCCTCTTTCTCCCTCCCAGAACTCTCCCTGGACAGAAAGTAATCCTGGCACACGAGAGAAATTAGTCTCTCTCCCCCCTCGCCTCCTTTCCCCACCAACTTCCTGTGAATCCAAGACCAGTCCCTGGGTCTCACCAGAATAAAAAAAACACACAACAAATCAGCGTTCTCGTAACAAGACCTATTCATACACTAAAAGAGAAAACAGTAAAAATTCATTTGTTAAAAAACATGAAGTAGGTACAGGTTTTTTAGCTATAGCAACTGGGAAATAACCCTCTCCACCTAAGTTTCAACATACCATAAATCCTTTCAAGCAAAAATACAAATTTGAACTCCTTCACCAAATGCACATCTGCAAATAAAGAAACAAACATAAGCCTAACTCATTATTATTACTTCACGTATTTTGAAACTTATAAAGCCTGTACGGGGTTGGAGAAGACCTGGCTTGCATGTCGGCCCTCTGAGCCCCAGAGTGACAAACAACCAAACAACACAAGCATCACACAGAAACTTCCCTCCGTCACGGATTTGAAAGTATCCTGGTCCTATTGGTTCTTCGGTCAGAGTGCAACACCAGGCCCTACTGAACTTGTTAACCCTTTATAGTCAAAGAGATATAAAGTACTTCTGTGCTATTAACTTTTCTTATCTGTTTATGACAGTGCTGTATGACAGACAGTTGGCATGGAGTAAATCTTGTTTTTAAATTATGGTAATAGTCTGATTCCTGTACAGCTGTATTTTTGCAGAATATACCCCTTCTGTATTAGGACACATGATATACACTGTGTGTCTGGGCAATGATTGAACAGAAAGCAGTGCTGTGAGGCCAGAGGTAGAGTGATTTCCTCTATCCTATAAATGTGCACGTGCAGTGATAACTCAAAACTAACCATTCACTCTAGACAACTAAATAACTTTACATCAATATTTATGGTATAAAAGGCATTTCTGACAGTAAGTAGCGGGAAATACAAGGGAATCCTGCAGCTACTGAGGTACCTTTATGTATGGAAGGGAAAACTAGCAAGTCATGAGACAACTGTACATTAACTGTTTATCCATCTACCTAATCTATTTCTTTACCTTGGTACAAATACAGTCTTCCACCACACAGTCTGAGTGCCTCACAGCATCAACTACATAATAATCAGAAATTTAAAGTCATCATTAGGTCATCAAGTGCATCCTAACTCGTGTATATAAACTCCTATTCAGAACTCCTTACTAGAGCTGGGCAAACATTTTTGTTCATTGGCAATTTTGAAAATTGAAAAAAAAAAAGTTGTTGGTCAAACCAATTTTTTTAAAAAAATTTCAGCAAAGAGAAAAAATCATTTTGGGTTGAACAAAATGTTTTGTTTTGACAAAATCAAAAATGATTCATTTTGATAATTTACACATTTTTTAAAAAAATAAGATTAATGTTAGCTTTGAAGCAAGGTCATTTCAAACTGAAAAATCAAAATATTTAATTTTGAAAATGACAGAATAAATCAGATTTTTTAAAAATTTTTTTGGGGGGAAGGGAGTGTCAGAAATGTTTCTGAAATTAATAGTTTGGTGAAATCAACACAAATTTGAAAAACATTTTGGGCTGCCAACTCTGCATTTTTCTACTAAAAAAGTTGCAGTTGAAAAAAATTTCACCCACCACTACTGCTTTCCCAGGCAACAATACCATTGATGTTAATGAGAGTTTTGCCTGAGTAAACTTGGGCTCTATTTAGTTCAACTAGGAATTAATTCGGGGAGTTCTATGATTCATGTTATGTAGGAGGTCAGACTAGATGATTCACAGTGGTCCCTTCTGGCTTCATCAGCTTTGGCTCTATATATAAATTGAATGGAGGTGTGTTTCAGTAAACATGTCTTAGTCTCTTTTTTTTTTGTAATACAAAAGAACATTTGCCTACCTGTTCCATGCCCTAAAATATCTGGGTTTCAATGCTTTATAGGAAAAAGAGCTGGAAAATCTGGCTGCTATGGATTTGGAACTGCAGAAAATAGCTGAGAAGTTCAACGATAACAGGAGGGGATGAAGACTGTGTAGAGTGGTATATTTCAAAGCTAGGTGTAGCTTTATTTACTTAAAATACCTATATTTCTTGGTAATTCACTGTCACTGAAGTGTTGTTGACCCTAAAACAGGAAATGCAGTTTACTGTCCACTGAAGTGTAGTGATTTACACAGCCGGAAATGTCTTTAATTTGCAATTATGCTACTGAGATCCAACTAGCATGAATTCTAGTACATAAACTTACATGTAAGGCAGATATTTTAATATGCTTGTGAAAATAATTGTATTAGTGTTCTTCAGAAATATATTTGTCTGAGTTTGAAATAATAAAAACATTGATCTTGGACCAAAATCCTTCTCCTTGCTTGACTTGTTTTGGTCTAAATTTTGTGGAT
The DNA here is from genome assembly GCF_003597395.2 of Chelonoidis abingdonii. Lineage (NCBI taxonomy): Eukaryota > Metazoa > Chordata > Testudines > Testudinidae > Chelonoidis > Chelonoidis abingdonii. Next base: position 210,623,515 of record NC_133771.1, on the reverse strand, counting down.
ATTTTCAAATAACCCAGATCAGACAAACAGATCTAAATAAAACACTGAAATGTAGTTTCTTGATGTTATTGCTGAAGGTTAAAATAGAACTACATGCACATTTTCTTTATATTCTAGGTAGCAAGAGCATGCAAAATATGGTGGAAACCATCAAGGTTCTGGCAGTGACTCAAATTCATTGTCAGTAAATTAGTTTCAGTAAATAAGTTTCGCAAAGTTATTGTATCCCCAAATACGTGTGGTTGTTTTTTTGGCCATTTATAATGCTTAATTATGTTAATACATGTGCCATTGTAAACTGTAAAAGTAGGACCAAATTATACCATGCTTGTTCAAATTGAGTAGTTCCTTACTCTGGGAGTACTCCATTAACTTGTGTGAGTATGTGTTCCCCATTGTAGGAGTTACATCATCTCATCCATCATTTCTCAGTAATAGGAGCTCTCACATCACACCCCACTAGTCATCCTTTGCACATAAGTGCCAAATGATAAAGTATGTGGATTAGGAGTTTTACAGTATTATGTTTTAAATGGGCCCAGTTCCTCAGTGAATGAGCAACTGGTACAGGGCTTGGATCCGCAATGCTCAAGTCTGATTCCTTGCTAAGAACAACGAGTAGCAGGGCTGTAGAAACAGCTACTCATGAATCACATGGCACCACACAACAGCATAAGGAATTTTCCCTTAAATAGCTTTAAAACTATTTGTATGTCTTGAGCTCAAGTTTAACCAGATTTATCTAAGTTTTTTTTTTTTTTTAAACTTGCCATGACAATGTCTCTTTTCACTGTATAACATGGGGGAAGGGATACTTGTTTAAAGTGTAACATGCTGCCTGCCTGGATCACAGCATATGTTCTGCCTTGGACTATTTTAATCCAACTAGCCAACTGCTTATTAAAATATTTCAGCCTAAATCTAACACTGCAAAGCACCTCAAAGCAAAACTATAGTTTAAGGTCCTCCTCCTGCAAACACTTAGGCACGTGCTACTCACATTGAGTTTAATGGGATTATACAAGGGCTTGAATCTCTCCCATTTAAGTCACTGAGGGTGAAACCCTGGCCCCATTGAAGGCAATGCATAAATATTGCAGGAAGAAATGTGTGGTCTGCATATTTCTTTCAGAGCTCTCCACTCCCTGGAAACGTACAGCATAATGCCATTTTTTCCTTCAGTTCTGACAAAAGAAACGAATCTTTGCTAGCAGCAGTAGTTTTCAGAAGCTTCTAGGGATATGACAAATTCCACCCCCCCCCCTTTTTTTTTTGTATTCAGTCACATCAAATTCTAGGTTGACATCCATGTCTAGTACTAACTACAGTCAAGTTCATTATAGCATGTAACATTTACAATTCATTGAAGCTTTGCTTTAAAATAATTTAGGATTTAAATAGCGATTTGTATTTACAGCAACCATTATTCATAATAGTCTTAGGGATATGTGCCACGGTGAAAATATGATCATATAATGTAAGTATGTAATGTAAAGCCCTTCAACCACAACTTATTGAATGTGTGCTGCGAGTCTGTTTCAAAATACAGGTAAATACAGTACTGTAACACCATTTGCAGTGCTAATTCATAGGGAATAATGACGATATTTTAGCTAAAAATTAAGAATTCAGTCTGTATTTTAATACACATAATGCTCAAGTCTGCTGCAACGTTCTCGGTCAAAAACTTCAGCAGAATTGAACCACCTCTTTGTGGAAAACTATTCATAGGGCTCCAAACCTGCCCTCCTCCCCAAACCAGGCTTGTGGTAGCTCTGCTATTTATAAGCCTGTGTTCTGCTTTCATCATTTCACAGGGCTGATAGATCTAGCAATGAAGTCAAAGCAAGTATTGACTGCACTGTGCCCATACTAGTTTTATCTGAGCAATTCTGCAGATTTGCATTGCCTGACCATGATTTTTGATGGTGGCGAGAGATTATTTTTGTTTGATTTCTCTCTTTGCATGAACAGCATTTATATTCTTTTGCTTTTTTTCCTTTAAAGACAGAACAGATACTTGTATGAGTTGAACAGATACAATTTAAAGCATCTATGAAGGATATGAAATGTGGAACCCAGTTCCATCTCAATGAGACCAAATGGTGTTGAAATAATGTTTAGCTTTCAGAGTATTAAACATAGATGTCTTAAACAAAAATGATCAAGTGCAAACATGCATGGATGAGAGTATAACAAGGAAATGTCAGTATTCACTATTGATCTCTTGTTATCACTTAAGTGGGGTCAAGTGTTTCAGAAATATTTCAGTGTTAGGGACTGGAATGGAAGGAAGCAAATTCCTTGCTCATTTTCAATTTTATTTAAAGTTTTTGTGATAAGTACCTTCAGATAGGTGGGTCCAGACCATGCTTAGCTACTTCTGTAGGTTATGGAATGTGGAGGTAAAGAATGCTTTAAAAAGCTTGATGAGGCTCCAGACACAATTGTTCAATTATTTCTGGTGGATTGATGCTAAATAAACTACTGTTATCAACCCCAAGTGTTCAAAAATCATATGTCAGGCCCCAAAACTCATGACTGTCTTAAAAATGGATACTTTAAAAGTTTCTGGTTCTCTCTTATTTGCCTTGTAGTGCACGTGCACTTAGGGTTCGCATTTTCAAGTTTATTCTGCAACCCTGAGTACTAGATCTTCCTTTTTAAAATAAAAGTTGAGAAGATCAGGTAATAACTTAATGCCTGACCTGCTGGAATTAAGAACTCCCCCCTCCAACTCCAAAATCACACATTAGCAACACTGAAACCATCAATGCACAATTGCAAAACACACTTAGAACAGCTCCCACACAAACTTTTCAGTTCCTGAAAGCTTTAAGATGTTTGCTGTATTCTCACAACACCAGAGAATAGCCACTTATCTTTTGCATCCTGCCATTTCTTGGTCATTTAAAAAATGTTAATCAAAGAAACGGCAGTACCTCTGTAGTTGCCACTGAAACTCTAGCTAGGGAAAATGATGATGCTTCCACTTGATGTTACAATGCTGCATTTAGTAAAGAACTCACATGCTCAACACAGTCCATACTTATTCTTTTAGCTCTAGCTGCAACTGCCTCTGGTTTACTGACCTGGAATTTTCTTTGTCAAGCCCGAGGAAGCTCTTGAGTGGCTCCATTTGTTTCTTCAAGACGTAGCACAGGATAGGACTCAGAAGTTGCTTGCCGCCTCCTCCTCCTCTCACACAGGGTTCTATCCAGCTCCATTCTGCCAACTTCCTGGTCAGCATATATAATTATGGTGATGAGGGCTGCAATTCCTCAACATCCAGGTCTGTGCTAGCATTTCATCAGACCCAGGGAATACGGCTGACTTATTTCAGTGTCAGACAAACCTGAAACTCGAATGAGGGAGAGCTGGCCGAGATTCATCCTGGATAAGGGTGACAGGAAAACCACATGCCATCAACTCACTTTCAAGAGATATCAGACCACCATCTTCAGTGCCCTCGAACTGAAATACAGCTAAACTCTGCTAATTAAAAACAAAACCAACAACAACAACAAAAAAACTATTTTCACAAAGCCAGTTCTGCTCCATGACAGTTTTTTCCCTGTCAAAATTCAACTTTTTAGCCACAGGTGTTTTGGCAGCAGAGCTGTTAAAAAAAAAAACAAAACCAAATAGCACAACTGTTTTTACTCAACCTGTCAAAAAAAGTCACCCTCTGACAGGGAACAGGCCTGGACTATTTCATTTAGTTATGCACCCCTGAATGCAAATTCTTTAGCAACCTGAATTATAGCTCTATTAGCACTCAAGCTTTAACACAGCACACAGGCTCTCTCAGCTCAGTAACCGTATCACCAGTAAAGATTTCAGGAAGACATTCAGGCTTATCTCGACAAACATGAAATTACTAGACCCGTAGGACTAGCACAACCTGAACCAGTTTTTCTCACTGCAGCAGCCTTTGCAGTACTCGCTGGTCCTGTAGCCCACACTCCTCTTGTTCTTATAACATAGACAGGGTTTTTTTTTCACATCTCCTCTCACTTCGATCTGACCACTTGGTCACAATCCAATCACATCAATTTACTGTGCGATGTGGACGTTAGGTTTATGCTCTGTGTGACCAGTACTACACCTAGGTATCCGACCCTCTATTTTTTTAAAAAGCATGGAAACGGAGTTCTTTTCATGTCATCAGCTTGATTTTCAATACATATCAGACACACACAAACCTTAGGTGCTGCAATCTAATTCTTCACATTTGCTCTAAAATTCCCTTAAAATTACACAGTAATTTGTAAAATTGCGAAGCCCAAAATACACTAGCAGGGAGCTTATGCAAATTGTAGCAATTATAATTTATTTCTTAGCGCTTTACTCTCCAAGACAGCTTTTAAGACTTTGATATAGGTTTATATTATAATCAACATGAATGGACATTTGTCAGCTACATAATATGCACAGATGCACTTCAGTTTGTTCTAATTTGATATGCACTTTGTTTCATGTATTACATTATGCATAAAATTGTTGGTCTGAAATGCAATATTCCACTTGACTGCTAATATATTTCTTATATTAAATGAATGCTCATCATATTCTTCTTGCAAGTAGCATTAACACTTGGGGAAAAGGATTATAGTGAATTTTAAAATTAGGTAACGTGGTTCAGTGACAGGAATTAATACTGAAACAGATTGTGAGAGTGTCTAATGCAAATGAGATCAAGCTAATCTGAGGCATCTGGTTTTAAATAAGTAATTTCTCTCTATGTTCATGTTTCAGTCTCTTCTACAGCCAATTTCTTTTTGTAACTGAATTATACAATCCAAGTATCAGTCAGCATTTTTTTTTTTTTTTTGAATTAGCACATCTGCATGACAAACAGTATCAAAATCCTGTTTCTCATGTTTCAAATGGGGTAATACAGTTTCAAAGGTTAGGTTGGGCAATCAACAGTAACCTTAATATGTATCACTGATACAGAGATTTACACCTTCACAGTAGTGGAAAGACAACTAATTAAGCATCTCAAGAACTCAATGAAAATGGCAGGTAGGTCCCAGCTATGTCTTACAGGTGGGGAAATTGAGACATACAGCAATGGAGATTTAAACCAACATCACAGTGCAGGAAGTCAGTGGAGTCGGGGTAACTAATGAATCCTTAACTTCCATCCCCATATCCATCACTCTGGGCCAGGCTGCCTCACTTAGCAGTAATACATATATATGCAATAATTTTAAGCATCTTTTATCCCAACATCTATCTTCACTGAAATCAAGTGCATGTGTGAGATGAGTTCACCCCACACTCCACCCTGACCCCACCTCCCCCGCAAAAAAGGCCTAGAAAAATCAGATTAAATTCAGCAAGACTCTTCTCCAGATAACTAATTAAAAGGACATTAAGTCACATATTGGAATTTTTTTACTGCATTTTATTTGTAACCCTTAAAATTATGAAAGATTAGAGGAAACCATACTCTTTTTCAGTTCATTTTGTGTACGTGCCAGCACTTTCTCCAGTAAATTTTGCCACTTCCCCTATATAGTCAGTTTCTTCCAGTTCGTATGGGTCTTTCACTCAGTAACAAGGGAGAGAATTTTCATAAAATAGGGTTGTAAAGGCACAAATTAGCAAAGGGATCGGGAGGCAAAATACCCTCAATCTATTGTAATTATTTTACTCATGGTTAATACGTTCATAACTTCTTTAAAATGCACACATTTCTATTTTGATTAGATTATTAGTTAGTAGTATGCCAAAAAGTGTTAACCTTGTCTAATGATGAGCAACGCTTTACATTTTAATGTAATCTAAATATTTTATTAAAATACTCACCTTAAGTATACTGTAGCTTCCATCCCTGAGCTCTGATTCTCCATTAGGATCTGGAGCCCTGGAATCAAGCAGAAGCCTGATGATTCCAGTGGGAGACTCACGGGTCTAGCAGTTCATGCTACCGGATCCTGATACAGGATTAGGGTGATTTTGTATCATAACCTCCCCTGCCCCCACCCAAAAGCTTTTTCCCACCAAAAGAAGAAAATAAAACAAAATGTGTCTCTCTTTAGAAGAAAATTTTTGAGAGTTTAATTGAAATGGCAAACGTGAAGTGTTTTGCAAATTAACAAAAATTCTAGACACCTAGTAGAGACAAAACAGTAAAATAAATAAGGAAATTTTCAAATTTGTCACATTAAAAAGAATAAAAACTAATACAAATCCAGCTTTCAAAAAAAGAAAATATGCAATAGTAATAGAAACATTTTAAACATTTGGTATTTTAATTTACAGACATACACCCGATGTTTTGCATTTCTTCCTTTCAGGAACAAGAGGCCAAGACGTGATGATTTGGTTTCAATGATCCTTCTCTTTCTTTTTGTTTTCCCATTACAAATAAAAGTGCATGATTTTGCTGCACTCTTTCTGACTGGTTAAAAAAAAATACTTAAAATGGCAGGGTTCTGCATTTGAGAAGGGAAGCAGATCACTGTACAAAATATTTTAATCTGCTGTAGCTGTAAAACAAGAAGCTAAATTAGGTATGTTAATTCAAACCCTTCCTCTGTAGAGGACTTCATAGTCTCACTCATTTCTGCAACAACCAAATAAGATGGTTTCATTAATCCATGAATCTCACCCAATAGTTTCTCTCAATGTGATCATCAGAAAGTGTTTCTGAAGTTAATGAATTGTTAACATGTCTGTTGCTTGATTATGTTAAGAAAGATGTTCTGACACAAAGTTGCCTCTAAAATTTCTCTCCTTCCTGTCATGTCGTTACCAGAGGCAATGGATAAAATTTTCTCTACAGTGCAACTCTGCTTCTGTTGGCAGGTATGTAACAGATATATTTTTCTTTGTTGTCAAGAGCATGGAAAGTACATTCGTTATATTACTAATTGTAAGACTCCTGAGAACTAAAAGTACATCAATTCTTCAGATGTTAACAATGAAGCTCTTGAAGTTTGCGCTTTTTAGATGTTGGTTCTTCAATTTTCTGTGCTTCTAAACTGCTGGCATTGGATTGGACCTTCTCCGCGGTCACAGTGATACCTGACAGAAGGTATCCCCCACCTCCACTCATCGTCAGTTTTGGATGGCTGCGATCTGGCAAGACCTTCACGAAGAAGAAAAACATTTGCTGTGATTTTTTTTTTTTTTTTGAAAAAGGAATTTAGACAAAACTTTGAGAGACTAGAATCTTTTAGCCATATAACCCAAAGGAGGTCTGAGAAGTGCATTTGTATTATGCAATGATATTTAATCCTTTGGACGGCTGAAACTCATTTTTCCAGACTCTGGCAATAGAAATACATAGGGCTGTACATTTGCCATGGTGACCACTGGGGAAAAACAGTTTTGTCACGCAATTACCATAGAAGTTATAAATTCATACACCTAGGTATGTGAAGCCAAAAAATAACTGAAAGCATCACAGGTTCCTTTGTGTTCCCAGTCACTCGATCTTTCTAAAAACTACCCAAAAGCCCCACTGGTCAAACACCCCATATTACTTAAATAGTAAACACAACAGTGTCTGTCTATTGCTAGTTTCCAATTCTACCATCTCCATCAGTGAATTACCGGAGTGGTACGAAGCTTTAACAGAGATGCTAATTTCACCAAATAAAAAAATTTAAGTGTGAAAAAAATCCTCATTATCAGATATTTATCATATTTCTACTTTGATTGTTTAAATCATCCCTAGATTTCCTCAAACCAATGTACAAAAATTCCTCATTGACTGCAGCTAACCGACAGATGGAGAGAGTCAATAAAAAGCAGGGTTCTCCTTAACAGATGGACAATCTGCTTATAAATCAAAAAGGTGTTTCGGCTGATTTAAGACCAAGAGGAACCTCAGATTTGTATTCATCCCCCTTTTTCTCAAGAGGAAAAAAGAAAGATAAAAGAAGCCAGATAGATGTTATTCTTTCTTAGAACCAGTTTTCACTGTTCAGGTACAGACATGAGTCTTGTTACTACTTTTATTTTGGGAAATGTGCCATATATGACAGTACCCAAAACACTGACTTTAGATGTTATCATAGATATGTAGGGCTGAAAGGGATTTCAAGAGGTATTCTAGTCCATTCCTCCATGCTGAGACAGAACCAAGCATACTTAGGTCATCTCTGACAGGTATTTATCTAACCTGTTCTTAAAAACCTTCAGTGACCTGGATTCCACAACCTCATTTGGTAACCTAGTCTCTTATTTAAATATCCTTCCAGTTACAACATTTTCCCCTAATATCTAACCTAAATCTTCTTTCCTGAACATTAAGCCAATTATTTCTTGTTCCCCACCTCCACCTCCACTGATGGTAGGACAATTGATCATTGTCCTCTCTACAATAGCCCTTAACATATTTGAAGATTTATAAGGTCTCCCCCCCAGTCTTTTCTTAAGACTAAACATGCTTTTTTTTATTATTATTTTTTAAGCCTTTCCTCACAGATCAGGTTTCTAAACCTTATTATTTTTATTGCTCTTCTCTGGACTCTCTGATTTGTCCACATCTTTCTTAAAATGTGGTGTCCAGAATTGGCACAATATCCAGATGAGGCCTCACCAGTGCTGAATAAATTGGGACAATTACTTCCTGTGTCTTAAAAACAACACTCCTGTTAATACATTCCAGCATGATATTTGCCTTTTTCGCAAGTGCATCACACTGCTGGCTGATATTCAGTTTGTGACCCACTTTAATCCCGAGATTCTTTTCTGCAGTATTGCCTAGCCAGTTATTCCCCTCTTTTTAGTTGTGCGCTTGATTTTTCCTTCTTAAGTAGTACTTTGCACTTGTCTTTACTGAATTTCATCTGGTTGATTTCAGACCAATTCATGAAGTTTGTTTTGAATTCTACTCCTATTCCTCAGAGTGCTTTCAACCATTCCTAGCTTGATGTCATCCAGAAATTTTATAACCATCCTCTCCAGTCCTTTACCCAAGTCATTAATGCAAATATTGATAGTATGGAATCCAGGACTTACCCCTGTGGGACCCCACTAGATAGGTCTTCCCAGTTTGACAGTGAACCTCACTGATTACTCCTTGAGTAGAGTTTTGCAACCAGTTGTGTACCCACATTATAGTAATTTCATCTAGACCACATTTCCCTAGTTTGCTTATGGCAGCGTTTCCCAAACTTGGGACACCGCTTGTGTAGGGAAAGCCCGTGGCGGGCCAGGCCGGTTTGTTTACCTGCCCCGTCCGCAGGTCTGGCCGATTGCGGCTCCCACTGGCCGTGGTTCACTGCTCCAGGCCAATGGGAACTGCTGGAAGCAGTGCAGGCCGAGGGACGTACTGGCTGCCGCTCCCAGCAGCTCTCATTGGCCTGGAGCAGCGAACTGCGGACAGCGGGAGCTGCAGTCGGCCGAACTTGCGGACGGGGCAGGTAAGCAAACTGGCCTGGCCTGCCAGAGGCTTTCCCTACACAAGCGGCGTCCCAAGTTTGGGAAACGCTGGCTTATGGGAAAGTCGTGTATGACCGTGTCAAAAGCTTACTAAAATCTACAGCTTTCCCCAGGCACTAAACCAGTAACCCTGTCAAAGAAGGAAATTAGGTTAGCCAGCCATGATCTGTTCTTGACAAATCCATGCTGGCTATTTCTTATTATCCCGTAGGTGCTCACAAACTGATTGTTCAATAATTTGTTCTATTAGCTTTTTAGTTATCAAAGTTAGGCAAACTGATCTATAATTCCCCAGGTCCTTTTTGTTACCCTTTTAAAAGATACACTATGTTTGCCCTGCTCCAGTCCTCAAGGATCTCACTTGACCTTCATGAGTTCTTGAAGGCAATCACTAATGGTTCTGAGACTGCTTCAGCTAGCTCCTTAAGTACCCTAATGTGAATTCTATCAAGTCCTGCCAATCTGAGTATATCTAACATACCTAAATATTCTTGAAGCTGTTCTTATCCTATTCTGGCTCACATTCCTTTCCCCTTGTTGTTAATATTAATTGTGTTACGCCTATGGTCACAAATAACCTTTTTAGCGTCAAGACGGAAGCAAAATAGGCATTAAATACATCATCCTTTTTGCTGTCATCTGTTTTTAGCTCTCCTTCTCGGCTATGTAGTGGACCTACATTCTCCTTTGTCCTTCCCTTACGCCTAATGTACAGAACCTCTTCTGATTGCCCCTCATGCCCCTTGCTGTTTACGTTATCCTCCGAACACTGCAGGAATTCGGCACAAGGAGAGGAGAGTTTGGATAAAACGACTAATTCATGAGAAGTTGAGTATTTGACATTATTTTCTACAAGACTGCATTTCCCTGACATATAGGCACTCCCTGCAGCTCTTACCTGATAATTTCGTAGCCAGGTTTCAGAGAGCTTGAGGTTAATAACACCACCTTTTTCTCTCAGCTTTGTGTAACATTCTAATAATGGCTGGAAGAAAAAAATGAGTTAACTAAACTTGTCTCAAACTTAAAATACAAAAATAACTATAACATATATATTTGATTTACCTCTTTATATTGGCAATAGACAACAAAAGGTCTGGATGGAGCAACAAATTCCAATAAAGAAAGTAACAAAGGAGTTGGATGGAATCTGCTGGCTACAATTAAGCTGTAACAAGAAATTTTACAGGTTAGTTTTCTGCTTCCAAGGGGGCAAGAGACTTGTTAAAAACTGTCAGTCATCTGACTGCATTAATCACATAAAACACACTTTTAATTATTATAATGTAGTTCTCTAGAAACAAAGAATCAAAAGTATATTTCCAGTTTATTAATATTTTATAGCTATTAAGGGCATTGGTTTTAATATCTTTGATGACCAGATGGTTAGTTTCATTTAGCTGATACAATTTTTAAAATGCTAGCTTTTGTACATTCTTTATTCAATTCAATTCAAGTTTCGATCCAAATGTAACCTGACATAAATCCATATACAAAATCATCATCAAGTAAATAAGAAATGTCATTCACCATTTTCTAACATACATTTTCTTTAAAAAATTAAGAATCTGAAAAAAATCTATATTAAGCTGTACAACTACTTAAATAACCAAGTATAAATATAGTGCATCCTCCTGGTTAGCAAAAAGGTGCTAAATGTAATGTAAAGGCTATATTTGGTTGCAAATCAACATGTTTTTAATGGTTGTATCAACCAATGAGAAAGTTTTTTTCCTTAAGAAACAGTCAACGTACAAAGCAAAACAAGATTAAAATCAATTATTTAAATCAGGGTTTACTGCTTGCTGACTTAAATAATCCACTGCTTTATAAGTAATCTTCATAAATAAAATAAAGTAACATACCAACAGCATCACAAAAGCACCTGTGTCACTATGCAACAATTTTAAGACCCACAATGACCCCAATGTTCTACAGAATTAAAATGCTTCCTTCCCTTGCTTCATCAGTATTGTGCAATGTGGACAGAAGTGTACTAACTTTGCTTGTTAATACATCCTTTTTATCATATGCAAAAGTCTCTATGCCTGTCATAATGTCTTTCCTAGGAGTTTTTTGCCACATCCAACTTTCTCCAAACTGCTCTCATTACGATTTTATAAAACAGAAATCTAGTTCCAAATTCACTTGTTAGATTTTTACCATTAACCATTGGCTGTGGCTTATTATTTCAATGTATTTTCACCTGATAGTCTTTACACCAGGCAAATTCTATTTAAATGTAATCGTTTATTTAAAAAGGTTTAGAACCTAATCCTTATATTCACATTTGTGACTCAAGATCACATCGCACTGAGCTGTTGAAAAAAGAAATCGAGTCATTGCCTATTTAATAGTTTCACATTCAGTATCTCTTTCAACCCTCATTTAATAGTCCACTGTATAGCATGATCCAATTTACACTTTCCAGTTTCCAAAGTTTTAATTAAAAAAGTTACCCTGCTAAACCATACTTCAAGACACTGTTAACATCTTCTGGTAACTGTGCTTAGGGAGACGTCTATATAAGCTCTTCTTCTAATTTACAAACACTACATTAAAGTTTCAGAGGGGTAGTCGTGTTAATCTGGATCTGTAAAAGCAGCAAAGAATCCTGTGACGCCTTATAGACTAACAGACATTTTGGAGCATGAGCTTTCGTGGGTGAATACCCACTTCGTCAGATGCATGTAGTGGAAATTTCCGGTGGCAGGCATCTATATGCAAGCAAGCTAGAGATAAGGAGGTTAGTTCAATCAGGGAGGATGAGGCCCTGTTCTAGCAGTTGAGGTGTGAAAACCAAGGGAGGAGAAACTGGTTTGTAGCTGGCAAGCCATTCACAGTCTCTGTTTAATCCTGAGCTGATGGCGTCAAATTTGCAGATGAACTGAAGCTCAGCAGTTTCTCTTTCAAAGCCACCTCAATGGTTTGCCAACTACAAAACCAGTTTCTCCTCCCTTGGTTTTCACACCTCAACTGCTAGAACAGGGCCTCATCCTCCCTGATTGAACTAACCTTGTTATCTCTAGCTTGCTTGCATATATATACCTGCCCCTGGAAATTTCCACTACATGCATCTGACGAAGTGGGTATTCAACCACCAAAGCTCATGCTCCAAAACGTCTGTTAGTCTATAAGGTGCCACAGGATTCTTTGCTGCTTTTACATTCAAGTTCTAACTCATTAACTTGTTCTCCAGTAGATTACAATACTGGAAAGAGTCAAGGTTACCCAGCATGGGGAAGGAACAGTTATTTTGATGCACATGCCCAGGTCACTAAAAATGAAGCCGAAATGGAGGGGAGATCACTACTACTTTCCAGTCCATAAGCCCTTCTGCTCTGCAGAGAAGCTACACAGAACAAGGACTTCCTTTCAGATGCAAAGACAAGCTGATTTCCCTTGGAAAGCATCAGTTCATGAATTAACCAAGCATGACTTAAAAAAAGATTCCCAAGCCTTATCTAGTACAGTTTGGAGAGCTACGTAAATACTGTGAGGAACTGTGATAGACAACAGGATGATAAGTGTAAGATGAGGTAAAGTCCATTAATCAAACTTTGTTTTCTTCTTTCACACAATGCCATATATTGGTGCCACCGGGCAATCTGGCCTGCTTCAAGATTAATGTGATGGACTAATTCTGGAAATACATTATATGTGAGATACAACCAACCTCTATTTTTCGTAACATTTGTAGACTCAATGATATTTCTGCTTACCACTTTATTTTTTTAAAAACACACCTCAGAATGCTTTCATTCCATCCTATGAAATGAGTTTAAAATCTCCTGAATGGAATTAGAGCGATGGACCCCAGTACAAACATAGCATTATGATCACAGACAAGCAAAAATCTTGGGGAAAAAAGTATATTGCTGGAAAATGGAACAGAATAAAAATTAATCCATTCACTTTGAATAGTAAATCCAGAACACAGTTTATGATTACAACACCTGAGAGGAGCAAACTCATCCAAAAACGGGTGCTGAGTTTACCCAACTCCCATCTTTCTTCTTCTCCTGCAAGAAGCCTTGAGTCCCTCCCCTCTAGCTCAAAAGTGAGATAGCTTCTACCTTTCTAGTCCTCCCTTGCTTCCTATGACAAGACCATTCCGCACTGATGGCAGAAAGAGTTCAAAGCTCCCTGTCTGCTTCCACTCACATGCTGTACTGACAACCTGACTAGAGCCACTCTGGATCGTATGCCAGATTACTTCTGCCCCAGCTACTTCCCCAAGGTATGCCGCCATCCACTTCACTGTTCTCAGCTTGAGGTAGGGCAGGCTAAAGTAAGAAAGGCGTCCCTGGAAGAGCCATTTGGAATTCTCTCTATGCAAGATTCCAGGAACAGGTTTGCCTCTCAGAAGCTAGAAATGTTCAGTTTCCTCTTACCAAAACACTCCCTAGTGACCCCCAGACAGTCCTTAAGAAGCTGGTCCCTACAGCATAACACATTATTACAAGCCATTATCATATGTCAGAGGAGGAAGAAAAAAATACCCAAATGATTGAAATGTAGACGTATTTCACTGACTATTTTGAATGACCTTTTACGTAAAAATCCTAAAAAACCCCAATATGGTCTGGAAAGAGTACAAAAGGAAACGAGAGATGGTAACCATAAATGTGACTCCTTATACCTGAAGATGCTCAGCAATGGAAGAGTGTTTACAGTAAGTACTCCTCACTGCAGAAAAATTCAGTAGCAAAAATTGGTACTCTAATCCTCACCAGACCCTCATATATAGTCAAATACATTTATTCGTAAGTATGCAAGATGGACAGTAGTAAAAAGCCCTATTCAGCCTGTTTAATAAAGCACCATATGCAGACCCTGTAGATCACACTGTCAGCATATAAGTAAAAATTCTTTCTACTGCCCTCCTGATTATTTTAGAATAGAAACAAGAGTGGAAACATATTACTATCTATATCTGATTCTTCATAAAAAATACAAGTGCTTGGTAATGGCAGCCAACTCATGGCACCTAGTGAAAAACACACTAGAATATTTATTATACAGCAAAACATGAAAAAGTGTTGTTTCTTTATAAAACCAAACCAGTCACTATGCACTATACAAACTTTGAAAAACTATTATTTCTACTAACATCTATACTAGGCAAAATAGCTCTCCTCCTAAAAAATACCACTCCTCCCTAAAAAAAATTGCACAAAAATAAAAAATGAGAGCAACATACTAAATTCCCTTTTTGTCTAAATCTCCCTTCTGCTCCATCATGATGTTTTAAATACCTGCAAGTATTTCAGACATATCCTCAGTACGATCTCTGTAAGTATGAGTAGCATAAAGAAACCAAATAAGCTTCAGAATAAATAATTTTTGGAGTTAGGTCTTAATTTTCAATCTGTAAGTGCTTTTAGCACGAAAAAACTGAATATCAGTGTTGTGAAGTTACAATTAAAATAGCCAACCTGAGTCACTTAAAGATTCACACTTGTAAAGGTTAGTATGAAAAAAATGGCCTTTTGTAGGAAGCTTGTATATTGTACTGGCTTTGGGATTCTAGAATCACATTTGCTATCACCTTTTTATATGAAGTCTTTATATAATTACCAGTTTGGTGCAACCAATTCTGACAAATCTGGGTTAAATGAAGGAAAAAAAAAAAGTGTTTCACATGTAGAAGAGAAATGATGTTGTCTGAATGGAGTAGTTACAACTTGGCAAACTGATGATCTAATTTATCCAATTGAAACCCACGATTTTAACTGAAATCACCAACTTCAAATCCAAAATATACCTGCTTCCTTCCTGCAAAGGATACTGATATTTAGTGAAAATTGTTACCTCTAGAACTGACAATCTGAAACTTTTTCATAGTGTAGACCACATCTTAATACACTGCTTTGTGGCCCATTGTCTTCCACACCTATAATCATAACACATTTCTGGGAAACTATTTTTCCGAGCAAATACTTCAGTGTTAAGAAGCAGTTGTCATTTCTGAAGAAAGTGAAGGCAGAGGGATAAGATGAATAAGACACCACACACTGAGTAATTGTGGTATTCCATATAAACTGATGAGTGTTTTCAAGCAGCATAGTTTTCACTTTTATTCCAGAGCAAAAAGCTATGTCCTTCAAAATATTTATATTAAGAATAAAAGTATGGTCTGCAACAAACTCACCCATCAGCATTTTTCTGTTCCAACAAAGCAGCAGTTTCCACCAGTTTTCTCCTCCTTTCTTGTTGTTTTCTTTGTTTTTCCCGAATCTTTGCATACAAGAACAGAAATAACACTTTAAATGGCCAGGATACATCAGATACTTCACACGAACATAAAAACTGCTTTACTTTATGCAGCTTTGTGGTCTTGAATTTACAAAATAATACAAAGAGAGTCTATTTTGGTGGTCCTGATTCAAGGGACAACAGGTTTTAAACTAAGATACATTATTGTAAAATACCCTTCTCCTGTTTTTTTCCCCCCTTCCAGTCACTATATAGTTTAAAACTGCACTTTGAGGACTATTAAAAAGTTTCACTAACATTTTGGTTAATCTTTTCCAAGTTACGATACAGTTTGCTTGTCTATAGTCACAGTGACTCCAGGGAAATCTAGTAAAAGACACACACTTACATTTTCTTTATTTCCTTTTTCTTTGGTCTCTTTATATTCTGTATCTTCAGCAACAAGGTCCATTGTTTCTTGCTCTTCTGTTTCATTGCTCTCCATAACTGCTTCAGTACTGGATTCCTCTTCTGTTTCCTGTGTCAAAGTCTGCTTCTCATCAAGTGACCCATTGCTTTCTTCTTCTACTGGAACATTATATTCGGGCTCTGAAGGCAAAGTCTCAGAAGAAAATGTTCCAGAGACAAGACTGTCCACTTTGCTGAGAGGGAATTCATAAAGAGTGTTGAAAAAAGATTCTGGAAATCCAAAACAACTTGTGGCTGCTCTAACAGGTCCCCCTCCTGGATACATTTGAATAACGGATCCATAACCTTTAAACACAAAATAAATAAAAGTAAATTTATAAGTAATCAGTGACAGACTCTAGTGTCCTCTAGTGTCCTCACCTTCTAACCAGATTTACCATAATGCCATTGACAGTATCATCACTGCAGGTCTGGATTCAAATCTCAATTTAGAAATATAGAAATAAGTTGTCTAATGTTAATGTAACTTTTGCAAAATTTAACGTTGTAAACAGTTTTTGACTGCCAGGAAAGATGAGGAATGCCCGGCTGAATGAATAATAGGTTACAATTCAGAAGGCACAATGTACCCCTTTAGACCATATGTATTTGTTAAGCAAGCATTTAATACTCCTGGGGGAATTCTGAGCCACTGTCCATGTGCAGAATTTATGTCCTCTGCAGAATTCTTCAATTCCCGGCACAAAAAATACTTTCTGACAGGAAGAAAAGGGAAGTCACAAGAATGGTCATGCAACCCTCCCCAGCTGTATGTTTCGGGTGCCCTGTGGAGCCGACAGAGCGGTAAATCACTGTGGGGCAGAAACCTCCCACCTCCACAAGCCCTGGGGGGAAGCTGCAGAGTGCTCCCCAATGTCATGGTAGAGCCTCCACATTTATTTGACAAAATTGGCAGAATTTTAAAATATTGTGTGCAGAATTTTAAATTTTTTTTGGCACAGAAGGGCCTTGGGAGTAATTTAGTTTAGCTGTATTCCCCCATGGTATGTGACCAGTAAGCAGCAGAAACTCACTAATGACACTGGCATAAAGAAGTTTGAAACTATTAAAATTTCCTTTGGCGCCTTTTTTTTTTTGTTTCTTTATATCTATCAGATGGTTTGGTTGAAAGGTATAATCTGACTAGTTTAAAGGACATTAGAAAATGCAGTGATATATACAGCCTCTTCAACATCAAGGTTACTCCACCACAGACAAACATTTATCAAATGTTTATAATTAATTTGGAATTACTACCTCCATCCCTCTGCTTCAGAGGGTAACCCTACTACCCCAAAGTCACTGGCTAGGGCTGCAGGTTTGTCATGGTGGGAGAAAAGTCATAGCGTGATTCCCATTGGTCTGTGACCTTTTTCCTGTGGCCATGACTCACTTGGCAGTAGCGGTGCCTGTCTAGTGGGGCTGGGCCCACCTCCCTGCTTCAGATGTTGCAACTTGGCACATGGAGTCGCAGCACCATGGCAATTTGGCATGCTGAACCCTCCGTCATGATGAGGGGGATGAAAGCTGAGCTGCATTGCGCTGCAATCCTGCGCACCAGGCCTCAATGCTCAGAGCAGGGCACCGGGCTTAGCCCTGAGGGACATGAGCCACAAGAGCTGTTACTGCTGGTGAGCTTGGGGCAGGCTCTCTCTCCACGCCTCCCATTCGACTGGGATGGGATTAGGGTTGGCGAGCTGGGGGCGGAGGGTGGTGCTCTTGCATGTGGTTGGTGCCCGCTCTGAAGCATGAGGAGAACTTTTTAAATAAAAAATCAGCGAGCAGTCACAGTAAGTTTAGCAACACATGACTTCTACTACATTTACCTGGACTGCTCTGTAATTTTTCATTTAAAAAATGCCGTGACAAATTAGCAGCCCTACGGGAATTGAAAAGCAGGCTGTTAAAAAACTTTAAAATAAACCTAACAATACGGTATGCGTTTGTCAGCGAATACACAGGAATCCTGAGTGCTAAGCCATGATGCTGCAACTTGTGCCTCAACACACACCAGGTGTGGGCATATCAGATAATAAACACACAGCCCATTACATATTGTTTACTTACATGTCCCATTTACTAACACTTCACTTTATTAATAAGAAACTGTCAAGTTGCATTTTTAAACAGAAATCAAGTTTGATAGCACTCCCTTAGAAAATAAATTCTGCACGTGCTATTTAGTTATTGTGTAAAATAGGAGGTTTTCTTCCCTGCTGATATTTATAAAGGTCTTTTTCAATCTAGCATGGTGGGCAAGCCCAAGAACTTGGGTCACTTGCTGGTGGATTCTCTGCAGCTTGAGGTCTTCAAACCACAATTTTGAGGACTTCAATAACTCAGTCATGGGTTAGGGGTTGTTATAAAAGTAGATGGGTAGGGTTCTGTGGCCTGCCTTGTGCAGGAGGTCAGACTAGATGATCATATTGGTCCCTTCTGACCTATGAGTCTATCTTCCACACACTTGGGGGCCCGTTGCTGCCTCTCAAATTGCAGTTTTACTGCTGCTGTTACTGGTAACTTTCCCCAGGTCCTGCAAGAGGGAGAGTTTGTACGTGGGCCCCCAAAGCCATCTTTGAGAGCGATGTATGAGACGGAACTGAAATGGACCAACAACACCACAACACTGAGACGGACTATACACAAAGTAATTTGGCATGTACAAAGTAAACAAAATGAAAAGAGAATATATTTTTCTATGTTCTTTCAATTGCAGTAACCTTAGGTACAAACTTTTCAAATTGAAACGTGATTTTCAGTTTGACTGTGTCCCTTTAAATACCACAGAAATTACAAGCAAAACATTAAGCGTTGTTTTAAATTAAGATAAAGTGTCGTAAAGTACTGTAAACAAACACTTATTGCCTCAGTTTCAAACAAGCATCAGTTTTGTTCTTCTCTGAGCTGCTGTACTACTTACCTCCCATTCGCTCCATTATGGCGCCCAGAACCAAGCCCGCACAAGTTTCCATCACAATCATTTTGTTGCCAGCTCGGATATTTCCCAAAGTCAACATTTGAGCTAGAGTATCATATCGCAAATGGCTAGAAAAGAAATTGTTCTTTTACTTTCATTGCCAAACAGCTTTGTCTAGACTTAAAAACATTGTGCATCAGCCTATAAAACTGTCACCAGCAAGGGGCAGGTTAAAAAAGGAATTGTTCAGGAACTAGATCAATGACATGCAGGGTCAGAGTGCAGTAGAATACAACTAAGTGTGTTAATCAAGACTGAGAACAAAACAAACACGCAGTCAGATGCAGTAAGGCATTTAGTATATAAAAGTGTTCAGAGGAAGTATTAAAGGGTAGGAGATGAAACGGTCAATGTACTGATGCACTGATATAAGTGTGCACCAGCCAGAGTGCAAGTTCTTTCAAGTTCCTGTATAATTCTGTGAAATACCTTGGAGTCAGTTTTGTAAGGACATGAACTGTCTTTAAAAGCAATTTTATTCCCAATAATGCACACTTGATCATTATATTTATAATATTTTCAATTCCCTCTCTGGAGAAGTAGCACCTACAGGCCCCAATCATTAATCAAGGTCTCATTGTGCTCGGTGCTATATACAAGTAATTAGAAAGTTAGCTAGAGCCCAAAAGAGCTTACAACACGACAAGAGTTAACAGATGAATAAAATAAATGAAGGAGAGAATGGAAGGGAAAGAAAAGATAAAAGTTAAACAATCATAGCTAAAATAATAAGCAGCAGTCTAACTGACAGTCTCAATATCTTATGGCTACTTTATATGATTAAAAAAAATGAATAAGTCCAGGTTGGGAAGAAAAAACAAAATTATATATCTATATATACACACACACATGCACACCCACCCACCCCAACAGGTAATTATTCCATTATGTAATTTAAATTAAGTCAAATGTGGCTTGGTTTGTTTTCAACCCCAACTGCATTTTAAACATTTGGGAGCGTTCTGGAAAGTAATAATTATGTTTTTTAAACTTTGAAAAAACAAAGAAGGAAAAAGTTTTTTTTTTTTTTAATGTTTTTCCCTTCTTTATTTCTGCTAGATGGCCCCATTTCTTGGCTGCTGACCCACAAAACAGAGGCAGGATCCTGTCTGATCAGAAAGTGGGAATTGACAGCTCACCAGAACTTGTTCAGCAGCAGCTGAGGGGATTTATGGGATGAGATAAAAAGGTACAATTGGTCTCATATAGATGTTTTACTTTTCTTACCAAGTCCAAGGGGATATTAGTTCCTCAATTATTTTTCACTATTTAGAAATTTTGTATTGATAGGAAAAAATAAATGTATAATTCATCATTTTTAATTCATAACTTTAAAATATCATGTTTTCAATCATACTTTAAAAATGCATTTTCACATTTACTTCTTTTAAAATATACTTACTTGATTTTCCCAGGTTCCCTTGCATAGTACATTGTTGAAAGAATGCGAGTAGATGGCTTTACAATTGTAATAACTGCCTCATATCTGTAAGTAAAAGCACAGTAATATTCTTAAAGCTCTACAAGTTAGAGAACTGCTAAACTTCCCTGTTTTGTGAGCTTAACTTACTTTTTCTTCTTTTTCTTTATGTACTTATCTTGGGCAAATTCTGTTTTGCCTCGAAACGTTGTACTGTTCTCTATTAACTGTTGAACTATTTCCTGGAAAAAGAGAGATTAACGATTATTTTTATTGTACCCAGTTATTTCCCACTTATTTCACAAACAGCATACATTTTAAGGAGGGCGTTAACATAAGAAACATTTCTCACTCACTAAAGTTTTATGTATGCAGTTGCCATTAACATCAATGAAAGTCTGCATGGTAAATTCCTGCTCATTACTGGAGCACATAAGACATCTGTCTCTTTCAACAATACTATGTAATTGCAAATAGAAATTAAAAAAAAAAAAAAAAAGGCAGCAAAAATGGAGAGTACATTCTTTCAGAATAATGGCAGTTAAAAATTACATTGTGAGAATGTTTCTTTAGCGCAGCATTGTCCTTTTCAAGGTGTGTGTATAATCCTAAGCAAAACGAAGCACTGATCTTGACAGGTCAACCCACAAAGTGTAACATATATGGCAAACCAACATAACCGAAGGATTCTCTGTAACTGAACTATGAAAAGAGCCATCAATATTTTCAAGTTGGTTTACTTTAAGGCAATGATAACACTTTGTAATATAGTCAATTTAATATTTATCCCTGTAAGAGTCAGTTTCCTCTGTGTGTCTCATGCAAAGTTATCAGAGGAGAGAAAAATATTTAAAAAATAGGAAATTAACAAAAATCACTAAAAGTTGGCAGGTGATCTCAATAGACTCATAGGTCAGAAGGCCAATATGAGCATCTAGTCTTGACCTCCTGCACAAACACAGGCCACAGAACCCTACCCATTCCACTTCTATAAAAACATGCCAAGCAGAGAGTAATATCCACAGCAAGTGACCCATCCGCCCCACGCTGCCCACGGGAAGGCGAAAATCCTCCAAGAGCCTCTGCCAATCTGCCCTGGAGGAAACCTCCTTCCCGACCCCAAATATGGCGATCAGCTAACCCTGAGCATGTGGGCAAGGCTCCTCAGCCACAATCATAAAAGAATTCTCTGCATAAACTCCCATTCCCATCCACATCCCATCGCAGACCCATTGAGCAGAACCTATCTGCTGATAATTCCAAGAAACAATTGCCAAATTAAAACATCCTATCATATCAATAACCTTCCATAAACTTATCAAGCTTAGTCTAAAGCCCAGATATGCTTTTTGCCCCCACACTACTCCCTCGGATAGGCTTGATTCCAGAAACTTCACTCCTCTAATGGTTAGAAACCTTCGTCTAATTTCAAGTCTAAACTTCCTAGCGTCCAGTTGTACCCATTTGACCTCGTGTCTACATTAGTATACATAAGCTTAATAATTTCCTCTCCTTCCCTAATGTTTAATCCCCTGATATATTTAATATAAGACAAGCATATCCCCCGGAGCCTTTTTTGGCCAGGCTATAATCAGCCAACCTCTTTAAGGCCTGAGTAACAACTACGCTTTATTAATCGATTTAAGAGACGTTAAATCGATTTAAACCGCTGAGTATACCCGTCCACGACTACAACACGCCCCTTTATGTCGATATAAAGGCTCTTTAAAATCGATTTCTTAACTCCTCCCCGACGAGAGGAGTAGCGCTAAATTCGATATTAACATATCGGATTACGTTAGTGTGGACAGAAAAAATTGACATTATTGAGGCCTTCCGGCGTATCCCACAGTGCACCACTGACCGCTCTGGACAGCAATCTGAACTCGATGCAGCGGGCAGGTAAAACAGAAAAAGCCCCGCGACTTTTGAATACAATTCCGCTAATTGCCCAGCGGTGGAGCTCTGATCAAGCACAGGGTGGCGATGCAGTCTCAAATCAAAAAGAGCTCCAGCAATGGGACCGATACGGGAGATACCTGGATCTGATCCACTTTATGGAGGAACAAATTCTGTTGTATAATCATGAGCTCTCGTACAGGAGACGAAAATGCCAAGCATTAAAAAATCTCTCACTACACAGACGCTGCAATGACAAGTGCTACACGGAAAAGCCAAAGATCAAATGGACGCTCATAACCTCCTTCCAGCCTGACAGTTCACCCTTCAGTACGACCCGTTGGAGTCTCCCCTTTAACAATTCCTAATCCACCTTTCAATTTTCATATTCATCCCCATCTTTTCCAATTTTAACTAACAATTCCCCATGGGAACCATGTCAAATGCCTTACTGAAATCGAGGTAAATTAGATCTACCACATTTCCTTTGTCTAAATAATCCGTCACCTTCTCGAAGAAGGAGATCAGGTTGGTTTGGCACGATCTACCTCTAGTAAACCATGTTGTAATTTGTCCCAATTACCATTGACCTCAATGTCCTTTACTACTTTCTCCTTCAATATTTTTTCCAAGACCTTACATACTACAGATGTCAAACTAACAGGCCTATAGTTACTCGGATCACTTTTTTTCCCTTTCTTGAAGATGGGGACCACATTAGCAATTCTCCAGTCGTACGGTACAACCCCCGAGTTTACCGATTCATTAAAAATTCTTGCTAACGGGCTCGCAATTTCATGCGCCAGTTCCTTCAATATTCTTGGATGGAGACTGTTCAGGCCCTCCGATTTTGTCCCATTAAGCTGTTCTAGTTTGACTTCTACCTCTGATGTGGTAATATCAACCTCCATATCCTCATTCCCATTTAACATCCTTCCATCATCATCTTCCATCATCCTTCCATCATCATCTCAGGGGCATGTATAGTATTTTAAACTACTTTTAATTCATTTTTTAAAAATTGACTAGATTTCAAATTAATAGTGTCCCTTTAATGTATTTTGGATGATGGAGGTAGCAGGAGAAGGATTAATTTAGGGAGTTTGGGCAATTTGTTTTTAAACATTTTCTAAAGTGACAACAGAACTGTGTAACAATTTCAAGTAACACATACACGTGCCATTCAAATCTATATTAAAGAAAGTCTACCAAAGGAAACAGTGGAAGCCTGCTACCTACAGACATTTAAACATCTAGACATAACCCCAGGGAAGAACATTAAAACTGCTAGGAACAAGTCTGTTCTGACAAAGAAATTGGCTAGATGGCTTTTTCCAGTCACTAATGCTGTAATTCTGTGAAACATAAATCAGTGTTCTTCTTCCAGTGTACATGACAATTTGTGCCACATCTACCACCAGCCCAACCTATAATAAAGCAGTCACACTTTCAGAAGAACTCTGCTCTATACTGGGCATCTAAATTAAGTGGCCAGTTTTTCCAGAAGTACTCAAGAGCTTCCACTGAGAATAATGCCAGATAAACAGCAAAATGAAGCATCAATTAACAGAGTGCTGAATTCTTCTGAACATCTGGTCCCAACTGAAGGTGCTGATCACTGTTGAAAAATTTTGTCCCCTCAAGGAACAAGCCTTTTCCATCTTAATTTAGGAGAGTCTATGAAAACTTTGACACAAGAAAATGCAGCTAACAAATAGTTATATACTTTCTACCACTCCAACTGCAATTTCATGACGGAACACTGTCTATGGAAGCTAACATCAAACACGAAATGAAGTCTATGGCTATACTTCAGTAATCAGTTACCCCAAAGTAGAATATTTTAATAAACTGTATTAACAATATATCACAGATATGGCACAGAAATGCTGATGATACACAGGAAAGCAGTTATCCACATGAGATGTCTTCTATCACAGATGAGAACTAACAAAAGTTATCAAGGCTCTCAAACTGATTAGTGCATTCCTTTGGAATTGATGGATATTAACAGTTGCACAACAGAACAAATATCTCTTCAGTCTCTATCTATTACAAGGCAGGCACACAAGCAACATGAGAGCTGCTTTGGACAGGAAGATAAAACTGGACCTTGCAAGGAGAATATAGCAAGTTTATTTGATATAAACATAAGAGATCCCCCAAACTCTACTAGAAAGGAAACACTGGAAATTTGAAAGTTTTATATAATGAAGGGTATGTCTACACTGCAATTAAACACCCATGACTGGGCCTTTTCAGCTGACTCAGGCTTGCAGGGCTGTTTAATTGCAGATTAGATGTTCAGGTTTGGGCTGGAGCCCCGGGGAGAGTCCCAGACCCAGGTTTCAGCCTGAGCCTGAATTTCTACACCGTAATTAAACAGCCTCACAAGTCCAAGTCAGCTGACATGGGCCACCCATAGGTGTTTAATTGCAGTGTAAACATACCCAAAATGTACACAGGAGAGGTCATAAATTAAACATTTTAAAATCCCTTTATCTGTTGCTACCGTAGTATGAAATTGGGTAATTCCTTCTTCAAGAAAGCGAAATTAACATCTTGAGACTGTTTAACTCTTAGGTATGCAGATGCATACAGAAACAAATTTATCAATGAAGTCTGCTTTCTAGGTACAACCTAAAAGCATGTAGTACTATATTCACATTAACATTTGCATACTTTCACATCCTTAACTCTTTCTTGGACCTCTGATAGTGATGTATCATTGTATGACCTTTAATATACATCTGTACCATGGAAATATTGCATTATGTATCTGACCTTATTTAAATGAAGGTCAAAACTGAATGAAAATACTATGCACATTATACACATTCTCTCTGATGTTCTGGGTTTCCCCCTTGTTTCTTTTGATGTCATGACAATTCTTAATGTGATAAGAGTTCACAAATCATGTTCCTCTTTAAATGTTCAATTGTCAACTTAAATGAAAGACTTTCCAGAAAATACTGTCTTTGTAAAAATACATTTTGACAAGTTATGTAGAAAGGAAAAGTGAAACAAAATGTCATAAAGAAAAAGTACTGAAGTTTGTATTTCTACTAAAATTAAAAAATTGCCCCAATTCATAAACTCAAATACAACCATAAGGGTAGCACAGAAATGACACCAAAACCTTAATGTTACCTGTCCTTTAATACCCTTGTCCTTCAAAGCCTTTATGTCATCATGAGTCAGTTTTTGAGACTTTCCATCGTCAACTATGTTACGATTATCGGTACCTGCTTCTTTTGTTTCTAAAGAAAAGGATATAAATTTGTAAAATACTCTAGTTCTAAATATTTTTTACTAGAGAAATGTATTTTAATTTCACAGAAAGCAGACCTCCAAGGATTCAACCCACATGCTTAGTGGCTTTACACTAAATTTCCTAAGCAATCAGCTAACCATAATAAATAAAATAAAGTATGTCTTTATCCATGTTAAAGATCAAGTTCTCTCATGCCAATATTAAAAATCTTTCTTTACTCTTCACAGTACTATTGAAATATTAGCACAGCAGGACAAAAAAGTGCACCTTGTGACAGACAAAATACGGCTACTGAAAGCTCATAAAATTCTTAATGGAAAAATAATCTCTCTCTTTGTTCTCAGTAAGGAAGTCATTTACTTGGTGCCAGTTTTTTTTCAATTACAAGTCAATCTCATCAAATACCTGTGGTAGTCTCTTCCATCTTTTCCTTTGGCTGAAGGTTCCCACCACTAGATACCTCAAATGTCGTTCCATAAACACGTCCAATGGCATTATCCAGATAGAACCACTGCTTTTCGAAAATAACTTTCCTGAAATAATTTTTAAAACTAAATTAATAAAAATAATCATTTCAGTATCAATTCGCCCAAGAGACTGTGAGATACAGGGCTAAAATCTACTTACAATTAAACATAGTACTATAAAATTCAAGTTCAAATATAATGTCCTATAAGAGTGATAATAAGCACTTATTTACTACAATCTATACATCCATGCTAGCATGAAACTGACCAGGAGTGCAGCAAACTTAAAGGACCAAAGAAATTGAGATTAAAAGAAAAAAAAATATTTTTCAGTTCATGGAAGTACACCTTTACCCCAATATAATGCAACCCAATATAATACCAATTTGGATATAATGCAGTAACGCAGTGCTCTGGGGGCAGGGGGGGCTGTGCACTCCAGTGGATCAAAGCAAGTTCGATATAACATGGTTTCACTTATAATGCGGTAAGATTTTTTAGCTCCCGAGTACAGCGTTATACCTGGGCAGAGGTGTATTAACAACATACTGATTGCCAAGTAACATAGCAGGATGTAGTAATGGTATATCTTGAATTAGGTTTTAGAATAAGAATTGGGTCAAAAATGTGAGCATGAAAATGGAGGAATACAGCAGAAATAGGGTAAGTTTGGGGACTGTCACTCAGAAAGGAAAGCTGAGTGGAGACTTAGAAATCCATAAATCTTGCAGTGTCCCTTTGAAAGGACTTTAGCAAAAACTTGGGGAAAAGGTCTAAGAAACAGGTAGAAAGACTAGTTTTCCCAACACACACTCAAATAAGTGAAAGTTATCTCCTTACAGTTAAAATAGTATTAAGGGAACCTTGCATTTTGGTTTAACCTCTGAGATTTAAAAAAAAAAAAAAAATCAAAAGAACAAAATTACTCCTTGAGGCCCTAATCCTGCAAGCTGATCAGTGCAAATAGACCTTTATGCTGAGCAAAGCCTTACTGATTTAAGCCAGGGGTAGGCAACCTATGGCACGGGTGCCGAAAGCGTCACGCAAGCTGATTTTCAGTGGCACTCACACTGCCCGCATTCTGGCCACTAGTCACGTGTGTGGGGGGGCCTGCATTTTAATTTAATTTTAAATTAAGCTTCTTAAACATTTTAAAAACCTTATTTACTTTACGTACAATAATAGTTTAGTTATATATTATAGACTTATAGAAAGAGATCTTCTAAAAACGTTAAAATGTATTACTGGCAGGCAAAGCCTTAAATTAAAGTGAATAAATGAAGACTCGGCACACCACTTCTGAAAGGTTGCCAACCCCTGGTTTAAGCAATGTACCTAACAGTTTTTGTGCCATGCATAGGTTAGTATCCAGACTGTCTCTTACCAAGTCAATGAAACACGTTTAGGACCAAGTTTTTAGATAGAAAAAAAACAAAGCAAAGAAACATTACATTCTTTGATATTCTAACATTCCTTTGCTTGGAATTTGAAATTCATATACATTTTTAAGTGTGCAATGATTACTGTACTTCTAAATGCAATCAAATATTTAAATCAACCATGCAAAAATAATCAAAAATATGATGGTCCAAATACAAAATTTACTTGTGTATTTATCTTAATAATGGCAATGAAAAAACTAATGGTATTTTACTTGCTTATCTAAAATACTCGCTTGCCCCTGGGCAACGGATCAATAGAATTTTGCAAGGTTAAATACTAGAAAGGCTATGATTTAATAAAAGCCAGGTAAATGTATATAAATGTGTCCTCGTACTTCATGGTGATCCACTCAAGACAGAATACCCACACAGAATTCATAAGCCTGAAGTCAGGCTTTGAATTTGCTGACTCTTATCAGTTTGTGAAATAAAATAACCTGCTTAATGCTGAAGTTATTTAATTTCCTGTAGTAATATTGATTCTCACTGATATATTGTGCCTTCATTTATAATTTGGTTTGGGAGTGGGGAACAGACTCCTGGAAACTGAATGTAAAAAAAACGGTTTATGACTTTTGGGATTTAACAAAAGATTTTAACAACAGTGCTGTGTAATAGTAAGAAAGATTTATTATTTTAGAGTTCATGTTACTGGCAGTTTTTGAAAAACACACAAGTGCACAGTCATCTGCTGGAATGGCAAGAGCTGAAGACACATATGGAAGTAATTTGGACATCTGCTCCAGGGTAGTGGTTCTCAACAAGGGGGGAGGGGGGGGCGCAAGCAGGTTTCAGGTCCGCCAAAATAAACCAGAGAGCAGGGCCGGTGTTAGACTCACTGGGGCCTGGGGCTGAAGCCCAAGCCCCACTGCCCTGGGCTAAAGCCGAAGCTCGAGCAACTTAACTTTGCAGACCCCTTGTGGCATGGGGTCCTAGGCAATTGCCCTGCTTGCTATTTCCTCATGCCAGCCCTGGTTTTTAATTTACTGGATATGCAGAAAAAGTGTTGCTGGGGCACAGGTGGGCCATCGAGTTTTTATAGCATGGCAGGAGAGGGGGCTCAGAAAAAGGTGAAGAACCCCTGCTCTTGGTTGTGGCATTCTCCACTGTACCACCTCCTCCACAGAGAACAGGTGGGAGGCCCCTCTTCCAATGCATCTTTACCAAAACAATGGCATCTGTACACCACAACAGAAATAGCTGGCTTTCTCCCACCATCTGAAAAGCAGTAACAGCACTGATGTAGTCTCTCCGCACAATTAGGAAAATGTCATTGTATCTCCATCAAAACTGATATCCCGTTGTTGTGCAAATGCAATACTCTCCAATGCAAGACTGAGTTTATCCCTTTCATAGCGATTATTTCAGACTGTCTGCGAGCAATTAACTGCTACTCTTCATCCACTTTACACAGATGAACCAGGCACAAAGTGAACACAAAGTAACTGTAAGGTCTCCTTATACCTGGCTGTTTTTCTTATAACAACATAACCAGAAGCTGCCTTGCCCCAATAGGATTCCCTGGCACAGAAGGCAAGCGTGGGGTAGGGCGCAGTCCTACATCCTGGTCACCACAACAGTCCAGAGCTGCAGCTACATTGCAAATTAGTTAGAGCTGTCTCTGAGGCTACTCTACTGTACCAGGAGCCAAAGCAGACCCTGACAGCCCCCCAGATTTGTGATGGTGCACTGCCTCTTTTTTCTTGGTCCCTGCACTGGGCTCAGCATCAGAGTAAGGATGAACTGGTACTTCTGTTTCAACAGATTCAACACAACATTGGTTTGCAGTCAGTTCATACTAGGAAAGCTAGTTTACAACCACAGTAACTAGAAACTTACAAAAATAAAATCATAGTACTTGCCCAGAAGATTGACACTCAATCTTGGCAAGTGGATTTTTCCAGCCCTACTTCTTAGTATGAAGATTTTGGTCTTAAATGGAATAAACACTCTACCTAAGTATGATGTTTTTAGTAATTATTTTTAAAAATTCAACACTAACTTATTCCAACAATTTGTCTAACAATTTAAGAGTGATATGCAGACTCTCTTAGCAAGATAGCAATACAGGGTAAGAAGGTAAGTAGCACATCTGCAGACATGACAGAGATGGGAAACAGACTCGAGGAGTCCCGCCAATCAGAATTCTGTTCTAAGCAGTTATCCACATTAACAGAGAAGGCAAACGGTATTACACACAAAATCTGCATCCTGGATGTGTTTTTTTTCTCTTTCCGTCAAAGTCACATTGTGTGTACAACAATGGTTTTCAGGACCAATTCTGAAAGAGCAAGCCTAACTTGAAAAGTGACCAGAGTTTGAAAAACTGACTTTCCCATAGTGAGCAACAAAAACTTCTACATACTCAAAGCTTTCAGTTAAGTTTCTAGCCTTTACAGTTGAAAGTATAACACTCTAAATGTGAACTAAATATAAAATAATGTAGTGATGTATTCCTAAATCTGCAGTCTACTCCAAAGGCTCTGTAACCATTCATAGCTGCAGAGCAAACACAAAAAAGTGTTGCCAGCTTTTTTCACTACTGGTACCCTGCCACCAAAGCCAAGATGCTAGAGCAGAGAAAGGGTGAGTAGCAGACCTCCTCCCCTGCACATAACTCCCCAGACACAAACCTTTGCTGCAGCCAGGATTGTCTATGGCAGAATAGGGAACAAAGAGAGGGCTTCTTCTCTACTTTGCAACAGTATGAGCATTCAAAGTATTTCAAAGTTATCAGATGTATTAATATCCAGTTGTCTAAAGTGGCAGACCTCAAACCAGGGGCAACTACTTCCCTGCAGCTACAGGGAGATAGGTTGATTTCTCACCTGTGCACTGCCATTGAACAAAGGGTACCTTCCCGCCACCACCTTTTGATCTCTCTCTCTGGCTCTTAAATGTCTAGGAGCAAGGAAGAGAGACTGGGCAAGTCTGATAGGATGAGTTTGAAAAATACTAACTGATAGAGCAAAGTTTTGAGGGAAGAGCAAAACAAGATCCAGGGAGAGGGAAGAGAACAATGCTGAGAAAGAGATACAGACTGTGGAGGATGAGAGAAAGGAAACAGACACAGGACAAGAGGGAAAAGCTACATTTTATTAACTACATTAAACAGAAACTAACACGTGTTTCTGTTTACAGCTTCTCCTCCTCCCTGGTGTCAGGGGAAGGAAGTGTCACACCCATGTGCTGGGCAGACCGTTAACTGACGGGCCAATGGACCCATCAGCACCGCACGACACTGAGCAAAGGTGTCACCGGGACCGCTGGACACGGAGCCGCGCTGAGGGGAGCTCCTCGCCCAGGCGGCGGCCCAGGCTCAGTCGCGCCCCGCGGAGCCACAGCGGGGGCGCTATAGGGGGGAGGGGCAATGCCGGGACAGTCACAGCAGGGAACGGGGCTGCTCGGGTGAGGGAACGGGGCCCGGCCC
Source organism: Chelonoidis abingdonii (assembly GCF_003597395.2). NCBI lineage: Eukaryota > Metazoa > Chordata > Testudines > Testudinidae > Chelonoidis > Chelonoidis abingdonii. The sequence continues at coordinate 210,592,535 of NC_133771.1, read as the reverse complement.
GGCCCGGCCCGGCCGCTCGCTCGCCCGCCCTCACCTCCGCCTCAGCACGAGCACCGCCTTGAAGACCTCGTCCCGCTTGAGCACGACGCAGTCCCCCTCGCGGATGCGCAGACCTGGCTTCACGCTCTCTTCCATGGCCCCGCGCGCGCGCGCGTCCCCCACTCGGCCGTTGCCGGTTCCGTGTGCTGCCTGCTGGGCCCTCGCGCCACTTCCGGTGGGGACCCGCACTGCGCACGCGCTGCGAACCCTGACCTACGTTCTCATTGGCGGCGGCCGGGTGCGCCAGCGCAGCGTTGTTTCTGTCAGTGGGGGCGTGGGAAGCGGAGCGGGATGGGGAAGGAAGGGAATATCACGTGACAGCGCAATAGGCCTTGGCAGATGAAACCACCCTTAACCAGTGGGAGACGGCGGTGAGTCCCTTGCTGTAACCATGGCAACGTGATGGGGCGGGGCATCGACCCAATCCGACCCTGTGATTGGTGTTAGTACCGGAAGCGGAAATAACACAAAGCTGGCGCCAAAATAGAAAGGCTAAGGTCTGTCAATTGGGCTGGCACAGTAGGTGCTGAGGTGAGCTCTGGGCCGCTGTCTGTCGCTTTATGTTCCCTGTCCGTCGCGGGGGTTCCGCGCGAGACACGCGGGTCACTCCGCGAGGCGCGCCTGGCGCACGGCTTGTGACACCCGCGGAGACAACCGCCTCGCGTTGGGGCTGGGGGCAGCCTACCAGGGCCAGGCCTGAATGCTGAACACATCTGGGGCGGCTCTGTCCATAGGGTTCGGGGCCTTGGGGCTGCACGTGGGCCACGTTCTTTCTGGGCAAAGATGGGGACTAGCCCAGGTAGTAAGAGGTCTGGCCTGTGCCTAAATCTAGCTACCCTGCTGGCAGCTGTGTAAAAGCCTGTGGCCTGAGCTAGGGTGACCAGCCAGCAAGTGTGAAAAATCGGGATGGAGTGGCGGGTAATAGGAGCCTATATAAGAAAAAGACCCAAAAATCAGGACTGTCCCTATAAAATTGGGACATCTGGTCACCCTACCTTGAGTACCGTGACCAGCCCCACCTAACCCCCAACATAACAGCTGGGATGGATGATTCTTCCCTTGACCTACCAACTGCCAGAGGGGTGAGTTATCTCTCATGACAGAAGAAAACGGTTCCATCCATCTAGGAAGCGCCTGTGCTACAGCTGGCCTTGCACTAATAAACCCAGAAACTCTCACCTGATTATTATCCTCCAGAGTTGGTCGTGCTGCAGATGGGATGCAACAAGGGGTAGTGGGGTGTGTGTGTAATTAAATAGACTTATTTTATTTGCAGGTCTAACAAAACATTTAGGTAAATATTTATAGGGATTAAATGAGTAGAGGTGACCAAGGCTTCCACAAGTAATGGCCTTGTCATAAGAAAACCAGTTACTAAATGTTCCTGTATGACAACTTTCCTGTCCATGGTAAATGAACACTTATTTCCTTATCTCAATTCTCCTTTAAGAGCATCTGGTCACAGGATTTAGGAACATTAATTAATCTGTTCATGTGATTTACCAGAATAAAGATGTCTAGCCTTAGTCTTCTGTTTAGGTTAGGATAACAGGATCTTCTGACATTAGATCAGTGTTTCTTAAAGTGTAGGATGGGTTTGTTCAGAGTGGAAGTGAGCAGACTGGTTTCTAAATAGTTTTCCGGAGTTCCAATTTTCATTGGGGGGGGAGCCAGTTTCTATTTCTTGTGGTCACAAAGAAAACTTTCAAAACATGAAGCAAATGTAATCATGTGATACGTCTGCCTGAGTTTGCAGAGAGCCTGAAAAAGCACTGAGGGGTGAATTGCCCCTTGCATTTCAATGGGGGCTACCTCAGATGCCACTGGTGTTGCTTTAAATGTCAACGTTATCTATTTACTGCTCATCAAAGCATATAAGAATGGAGAAGACATAAAATATACAGCAGTGTTTCCCTATGTCTGCATGGGGAGGCTGGGTGTGTGTGCACAGGACTAGCTGGAAGGGTCCTCAAGATGTATGAATTAAGATGTGTAGACTCTTAGCAGCACATGATAGGGGCACAGTTAGTTTCATTTTTCTGAAGTGGGGCTCAGCTTTCAAAAGTTTGGGAAATGATGGCTTAGATTCAGCTCTTTGTCCCCCAAACCGATCTATATGTAAGAGAAAGGCATTTACATGATCCATATCTTCATGGTATTTGAGAACCTAGATAGATTCCAACTCTTGTTGAAAGTACTAGGGAGTATAAATAAGAAAAAATACATTCTGCACTTGCAATCCTTATTTGTTATGAGGAGGCTGGGCAGCCAGCCAGCCAATGTTTTATAGAATTTGAGAAGTTAACCTCACACCCACTGTGAGTATGTAACCAATCGTACTTCCATCACCTGAACTCGTTGAACACATATGGCTGGTCCTCTCTTCTAAAAAAAAAAAAAAAAAAAATGACGATATACTAATAACTCTTGGTTAAATTATTATAATCACCATAGATTATTACTATAAATCTTCATTGACAGTCTTACCCTATCAGTTTAATCCACAGTTTGCAATTTCAGTCACACGATAACATGAGTAACGAATTAAGAGGTAAAGGGTCTGGACGAGGAAGAGGTGGCTTTCAAGGCTGGAGAGGAAGATGGCGAGGAAGAGGAGATGGAGGAAGAGACTGGAAAAGAAACACTGGAAAGTCTGAGTCTGGTAAATTGGTTCTACATAACAGATTATCATTAATCTCTGATGCTAGAATACAGTGATCGAGTATTTTAAAGCAGCAGCGCATGTTTACCTGCTCTTGTGTGCAACAGCTGCAGCTGTTTGCTTACTAGTGCTCTAAACAGTAACTGATAAAGTTTGAGATGCTACTGTACTTACACTGCTTTAACCAATCTTATTTTCATACTTTTCAGCACAACCTCGATTAATTCAGTCAACATTGGACCAGATTACTCCATATAAAGGCTGGAAGCTTTATTTCTCTGACGGTATATTAAATAATTTAGAATAAATATTTTACCTCCCTTTATCCCCTAGATTTGTGTATTATAGGAGGGAAAATAGATTAGAGGGTTGAAGAAATGAGTGACATTACGGTTCATTCTTAAAAAAAACAACAACAAGGAGTCCTTGTTAGTTTGTTAGTCTCTAAGGTGCCACAGGGACTCCTCGTTGTTTTTGCTGATACAGACTAACACAGCTACCACTCTGAAACCAGTTCATTCTTAGACCCTTTTTAAAACCCTTTTTTAAGGTACAGTAGAGGAAGATGGTAACTAAAAATGTAAATAATTTTGTCTTCTAAAAATGGAGGGAGACATGAGCAAATCCTCCTTTTTTCTGCCCTTTTTTGCAATCTTAGCCTTTGCTGCTCTGAAGCGCTAATTAATCTTAAGGAGCTTTGTGATTTCTATCTAAGCCAGTGATTTTGAGTCTTGGTTGCACTCCAGGATCCTTTGAGTTGGCTGCTGTGACCCCACATTTGAAATACCACAATAGCTTATGGAGAAGATCCTGGAGTGTATGCAGAGCATGAAAGAGCTATATACTCTCACTCAAGGACTCTATCTCCAAATCAGATGGATTGCTGGCCAGTGTTGCCAGTGGCTAAGTGTTATCTACCGCTCGTCTTCCCCCATATCCAAAACAAATTTGAATGAACAACTTGTAATCTGTCTGTGGGCAAAGGCCTGGAAATGAGTGTTGTACAATGTAAAATGCGCTCCATCTTCATCCAACCTATGTTAAACACAAGCCAAAATATTGAACAAATTCTGATGCTCGATAATTGTATTGCAGTTCACAAATCATACTAAATCTGCAGTCTGCTGGAGATGCAATTATTTACTATAATGCCTCACCAACAGTCTTCCGTTGGTGCTGCCTCATGATAGTCCCCCCACATGGACAACCATCTGCACCCCACAACTCAGAAGCATTAAAATACCCCTTCCATTAAATTTTGTTTCCTTTGCTTTGAGGATTGATCCCACATCATCCTGGCTAAAAGTATGTATCCTCATAGTTCTTAACTTAGAAGAACCAGAGTATTACTGAGACATTCCCCAATCTTGGCACACAAACAACATAATGGGGAAAAATATCACTCTTTCTAGGAAAGGCAACCTGAACCTATTCTACCAGTCCTGTGAAATGCTGCAAGACATCATCATGATGGCATAAGACCTGCTATGACCATATCTTATTATAGGTCTGTTTTACAAGTTGGTACAGTTGGCATCCCTTTCCCACCTAACTTTCCTTTCTCTTCCTTTCTTTTCTGTCTCATTAACTTTAATTGTATTGTGATAAACTCAAGAAATTATTCTATCCAGTCCTTTGAAGGAAGGTGGCTGTTCTGTAGATGTTTGAGAGAGAGGTGCAAAAACCATGGAGGGTAAAATGTGTGTGAAAGAATCTCATAGAAGGATTATTTAAATAAAATACCCATTTTTTTTAAATCAATGTCTTTAATGGATGAATTGGTTTCTATAATAAATTCTAGTTACAAATAAAGCATATGATGTGTTGATGTACATAATTATTTTTGGGTTAATTACTAATGCGATATGTATCTGATTAGCTTATGATGGCAGCTCTCCTTTTGTCCAGAAGATTCAAGCATTTGAAAAGTTTTTTACACGTCACATTGAACTTTATGATAAGGTAAGATACCTACAACTGTTGCTACAACAGCATAATAGATCTGTATATATTTTCTTTTGTCTAGATTTCAGCTACAGTATCTCAAGAATATTAATCAAGACTTTTTGTTTTATCTCAGAATGAAATGTGTTTTGTGACTTGAAATGTTTTGTAGGATGAAATAGAAAGAAAAGGGAGTATTCTTGTGGATTACAAAGAGCTGATACAAGATAAAGAGTTAATTGAATTGATACCAAGTATATCTACTGATTTAAGGGATATGCCTCAGAAAATACTGGACTGCATGGGTTTGGCAATACATCAGGTAAATATGGACTCCAAACAGATGTTAAGTAGTAGGATGTATGTATGTAATTATCGCTTGTACTTTAAGTTTTAAACCACATTTATATGGAAGACCAGTGCTCACTGTCAGAAGCATTTTTAACCAGAAACAAATGTATAATTACTACAGCTATGAAAATTTCAATTGCTGTTTTTAAACTCTTTATTACATTTAGAAATATTGACTTTTTAACAACTTAGTTTATTCTTAAAGGTTGATAGTTTTGAAGTGTGTGGCTTTCAAAAGATGTGAAGCCCAAGTACATTTTGCAGGATTGAGGCCTTAATTTTTAAAGATTAAATGGTTTAATTTAATGCATCAAGTTTCCTGGGCCAAAAATTTGACCTAATTTACAATTGTTACGAGTAGAAGTAGTAAGTCCTCCAAATATGAAATATATAGGTTTTCTGACTTATAAAAATCTACTGCTTCACTGACCCCCCCCCCCCCAAAACAACCCAAAACCAAAAAAAACCCCTCTTCCTCTGTGCACCACCATTGTTGTGTGTCTTACAAAATCATATCTTGATAATACTTTGGGCTTAGTGAGCTATGCCTCATAACAACTCTATTTTTTTTAATTCCCATTTTTTAAAATGGGACACTGAATCACAGATGTTAAAGTACTTGTTCAAAGTCACATAGGAAAACAGTGAACAGACCCTAGATCTCCTGGCTCTCAGTCCTGTGCTTTAAAAAGTCCTAGCCACCTTATGCAGGTTCTGCAGTAGCAGCAAATATGATTAATGATCTCAGTACATACACATAGTTTAGAATTAGAAGTTACTCTGTGTAGTAGCCAAGAGAAAAGATACCAAGTATTTTTAGGATATAGAGGTGAAATATAAGTGTTTATTAATATTGTAACAGTGAGCCTATAGTCCTCAGGCCTGTAAAATATTCAGCTTAGCCAAACAAGGCCTCAGGCCTGAAACAGGTTGGCATGATTAGTTGACTGGAAGATAGATAACCTTGTACTAGTAAAGTGTAAGATAACAGTAAAAGATGTGATAAGTGCTGATGTTCTGAAAACTATGCTGCAATAGACTGAAAACTATGGTGCAATGTGCCATTTAATACTGCAAGATGCCAGATAGTAACATTTTGCAGGATTCTGTTATAACCTCAAGTTGCTATGATACCCCATTGATATAGATGTTAATGAGAATAAGGGGAGCTAAAGGGATAGCCAATGAGAAACAGAACGCCCCTAAATTAGTGAGGTGTGGAAGTATGGATAAGGGAAAGGGGGTTGGAACATTATATGCATATATATGAACCTTAGCAGGCATAAGCATAACTCAGAATAAAAAGGTGTTGCCTCGCCTGTGTGCTGGGAGTAGATGCATTGGGCGATGCCAAGATGACAGCCACAGATGATAACGATGAGGAGGAGGAAGATAATGATGGGCACTCTAGGATCTCCCAGTGGGAGATGTGAGCAATGCAAATCATCGGGCTAAACACTTTGCTCTGTCTATCTGCTATCATATTTCAGTGCTGTGGGATTGTTTATCTGCTTAGTGGATTTGTCGATAAAGGGACCTGTGACAAATTAGAATTGTTTCTCATGCACTTGTAGGGTCTCTTATTTTAGTGATGCTGATAATATTCCTGATGCTGTAGTCCTCAGGAGACCAAACCTTTTTTAACTACCCCGGTCAAAGAGATTAATAAATATTTGATTGATTGATTAATCAATCACCAATCCATTGATAAGGCTACAATGCATTCCGTTTTTTATTAAAAACAAAGATGTTAATTTAAGATCCATGTAAAATATGGAAGGAAAATCTATGGTTGTCAAATGGAAAAGTACAAAAGCAGTAAAATAATCCTCTTGGTTGGGCTTAATAGTCAATGAGACCTTCTGCAGAGTTGTGTAGAGGTATAAAACTACAGGATAAGGTAGCAAAGCTCATCTGCAAATGAACTATCATGCCAAACCCAGGGAGGAGAGCAGCATATTAAAGGAGAACACTATAAAAACTCCCCTTCAACAAATACTATTACCCATTCCTTGGAACTGATTCTTCCTAGCCTGTGTTTATTTTTTCTTGTCTATCTAGGTATTAACTAAGGACCTGGAAAGGTATGCAGCTGAACTACAGGAACAAGAAGGATTACCTATTGATGAAGAACCTATAATAAATGTGCCACATATTCATGCACGGTAAAAGATGTTTGTATTAATTCTCTATTAGGATTTGAAAGATTCATTTGCCAGAGAGAGTAAGAAACTCTCAAGGAAAATTGCCATCAAATGTTGGTCCTTTCTGTGCTGCAAGACTGAAATATGTGTTAAACTGTGGCTGGGATTTACTGTGTTATTACAGGGTCCCCATATATGGTAGTTTCTATAGAGTAAATGAGACCTAAGAGTATTTGTTAAGAACAGTGAAAGTTGTGTATACTATGTATTCTCTTATAGTTTGGAAATTCTGAACATTAGAATTTGACTGGGCAGCCTTCACTTCCTCTTAGGGTAATAGGAGTTAACAGTTGTGTCATGTATTCTGGGTAGAGGTTAGATTTACAATAAAATATTAGATTTGTCTTCTGTTGATAAAACCTTTCCTCTGGCTATATCTCTGTTAGTGTTTAGTACATACATGCATGCATATTTGATAACAATATTTTTGTTCTTTAAGGATAACAAGCGTTTTAAAATTGTGTGGTAACCTTTTATTTAGGGTGTACAACTATGACCCGTTGACTCAACTGAAGAATGTTCGGGCTAATTGTTATGGGAAATATGTTGCTTTGCGTGGCACTGTCGTGCGTGTCAGCAACATTAAACCTCTATGCACCAAGATGGCCTTTATATGCAGCACATGTGGGTATATTCAGAGTTTTCCTCTGCCTGATGGAAAATATTCCCTTCCCACAAAGGTAATTTAAAATACTTTTTATCTTAAAAATTTCCTCCCCTTTGCTATCTCCTGTATTTGGAAACTGTCAACACATGTGGTGTTTAGATTTTAAAAAATAGTTATAGTATTTAAAGAGGGATGAAATGGATTTAATACTTCAGCTAAGTTAGTGATTCACAAAAATGAGTGTATACCCCAATGTTAGTGTAAGTCTTCATGTGAGGTAGGCATTTTAAAAAAAATAGCTGCCTTGATTTTGTTTGCCATTTAAAATGGAAAACCAAAAGTATAGAAACTTCCACAAATTTAAAAGAATTCCTCTCTTGTCCTCTCCCTGAACCCACCCTACCCCCTTTTAGAAAGGTCTATTTAGTGTTCTCACTGTATTTAGCAGTTTTATCTAGGACTAGAGCTGGCTGGAAAATGAAAATCCCTTCCTGTGAAAAATTTCAAATTTTTGAAGGAAAAAAATTTTTTTGTACCAGAATCTTCAATTTTTCCAGAAAAATTCCATTTTGGGACTACCAAATGGATTTTTTTCAGTTTGCTGGCTGCCCACCACAGGCTTTCTGGCTGGCTAGCTGCCTGGGAGGCAGTGCGCTGGGTAGCCCAGGAACTGGCCAGCTGCAGAGCTTGAGTAGCCCATGGGTGTGTCTATACTGCAAAAAAACACCTGCAGCAGCAGTTCTCAGAGCCTGGGTCTACAGATTTGGGCTCATGGAACTTGTGCTGTGGTGTTAAAAATAGCTAGGTAGACGTTTATGCTTGGGCTGGAGCTCAGCCTCTGAAGCTTAGGGAGGCGGAGGTGGGTTTCAGAGCCTGAGCTCCAGCCCGAGCCAGAATGTCTGCATGGCTATTTTTAGCACCACAATGCCAACGTGGGCTCTAAGACTTGCTGCTGTGAGATTTTGTTGTTGATTTTGGTTTTGATTTGGCTGTGAAGACATACCTCATGGAGCTGGTGAATGTTGTAGTCTGCAAGGCATGCAGTCTGGGAAGCCCCAGTTCCCCAGCAGGCTGTCAAGGAACTAAGGAGCAGCAGGCAGGCAGGTTTCCAGGAAATCATGCACTTGATTTCTGTCTAAAGTTTAGATGGAAACAACATGTTTGCATAGAACATTTTGATTTTGTTGAATCAGCATTTTCCACTAAAAGACTTTTGACCCGCTCTGTCCAGGATTTTGTATTTCAGTTTTGTTATTCTTCCTAGCTTGATCTAAGACCCCACAAGATATATAAACAGAATAATAATGAGGTAACTGTCTGTCTAGTATTACTATTATGTGACCAAGTGAGAAGTTTTCTCCTTTGCAGGGACCTGAAAATAAAAATAACAGACACTAAAGATACAGTATTAACACGTTTGTGTTTTTTTTTTTTCTGGTGCCTAGGAGTTAAGATCGGTTCTGTTCAATATCTTCATCAGTGATTTAGATAATGGCATAGAGAGTACACTTATAAAGCTTGCAGATGATACCAAGCGTAACCTTCTTAACCTCTGAGGATAGGAGAAGAAGCAATGGGCTTAAATTGCAGCAAGGGTGGTTTAGGTTAGACATTAGGAAAAACTTCCTAACTGTCAGAATGGTTAAGCACTGGAATAAATTGCCTAGGAAGGTGGTAGAATCTCCATCATTGGGCATTTTTAAGAGCAGGTTGGACAAACACCTGTCAGGGGTGGTCTAGATAATACTTAGTCCTGCCTTGAGTGCAGGGGACTGGACTAGATGACCTCTTGAGGTCCCTTCCAGTTCTACGATTCTATGATCTATGAATCTAATGCGAGGTGTTTAAACGGTGCCACAAGTACTCCTGTTCTTTTTGCGGATACAGACTAACATGGCTGCTACTCTGAAACCTGTTTGTGTGACAGTTTTCCATTAATTATACCCATACCAGCTGGTATTCCTAATCTAAGATTAACTGTAGGTTTTCTTTTTATATGTTGCTAATGAGCTGCGCACCAGAGTACCATTGTCTTTCAAAATCAAATGAGGCACCTTAAACTATTGTAATAAAGAGAATAATTTTCTTTATGTCAATCCTGACCGTGAATTCATACTGTTACAGTGTCCTCTGCCTGAGTGCCATGGACGATCGTTCACTGCAGCTAGAAGCTCTCCTTTAACAATTACGGTGGACTGGCAGTCTATTAAGTAAGCAACCTTAGAGTGTCTGTTCCTTTCACAAACAAATTTAGTTTAACAGATTTGAAAGGATATCACATTTATTAAAGCAAATGTGCATTTTTATTCATATTATCCATTGTGTAAAAAAAAAAAGCATTGATCAAAAGAATATGCTACAAAATAATTGTTTTACCAAAGCACTATTCCATATTATATATTGTCCCTACTCAGTATAATAGGTTAATTGAAATTCTTCTTATCTAGACTATAGCTTCATTGTGAACTGTTTCAGGTCATGCTGTGAACATGATCGCATCCATTCTATAAATGTGATCACATCCATTATAAATTACCTTCTGTAATGAATGAGCTGTAAGAAAAACATCACAATGGTTGGCTAGCAGGGCATTGTTACATGAACTGAGAGCTGAATGAGTTGTATTGAATTTTAGTGTCAAAATCTTGGTTTAAAGTTGTATTGAAAAAAACACAAGCTAACCGGAATAGAAATGATGTATGCATACTTAAATCGTTTCCCTATTTTTCTGCTTTCTACATCTAATCAAGTAAATATACCTTAAATTGTGAGCTGTCTGTGGCAGGGACTGGCTTTGTTGTCTTTTATTTGTATAAGAATAGAAAAAATGGGGCCCTTAGGTATTACTGCAGTAGAAATAAATAATACACCTCTACCTCGATATAACGCTGTCCTTGGGAGCCAAAAAATCTTACCGCTTTATAGGTGAAACCGTGTTGTATTGAACTTGCTTTGATTCAACAGAGTATGCAGGCCCTCCCGCCCCTCCCCCTGGGAGCACTGCTTTACTGCGTTATATCCAAATTCGTGTTGTATCGGGTGGCGTTATATCAAGGCAGTGGTATATAAACGTCAAATGTTTCTTCTAGTCTAAACTAATCAAAACTATTTCTGAAATTGATTTTTTTAAAATTTGTTTTAGAACGGATGTAAAGTTAAGCAGCATAGTATTTGGAAAAGCTCTTAGGCCCTATTCCAGCACAGCTGAATTTTATGAGGAGCTAGGATTTCAGAGAGAGAGAGAGAGAGTGTGAGTGAGTGAGTGAGTGAGTGTAAAATTAAGCATATGTGTAAGTCTTTGCAGAACTGGTGTCCTAATTTGTTCGCATTGTGGGTTGGGGCTTTTTGGTACAGTACCTCCGTTGTTAAACAACTTCTGTGGTAATCTGACAGGTGGGTGTTATCAGGGGGACTAAATAACTTGATATCCTCTGCCTTCCTAATATCAGTATAGTGTCTCAGAAGTAATATTTTATATTTGCTATAACTCTGACTTCTTTTAAAATAACATTTTATAGTAAACTGTTTATAGTAAACTACAGCAATGTTAAGGGTCTGACTTAGACCAACAAAACAAACAAACAAAAAATTATTTTACTATTATAAAAATAGACTGTGAAAATGTCACCTTGTTGCTTAGCAACAGATCTGCTCCCTATGTATAATCAGCCTACCTGTTCACTTCAGTGACTAAAATAAATTCTTCCTTGTTTAGGCTCTCTTTTCTTATGCTTTACCTCTGCTGTGAAGTTGAAGAGAGAGGATCAGACCTGTCAATCACCGGGCAAGGGGCTAGATCTCTCCTTCAGGAACAAAACACAGCTGACAGTACAGACTGTCTCCTAGTAGCAGTAGCCAGAGGTGTTTCCTAGATCTCCTGCTTTACTTCAAATACAGAGTATAGGAAATGCTTCAAAGGATTCAAATTTGGTTCCAATATGATCTTTTTGCTTGTCTCAGCTGGTAATCTAGTGGGCACTTTTTCAGGGCACAGGTAGTTTGCTTCACTTTTTCCAGGAGCTGTTCTCTCTCCGTTCCAAGCAGGAAAAAGCCTCACATGCAGTTCCTCTGCATCCTTTGCTCTACAGATTCACTTTTGCCTGCCTTCTCTGGCTTCCAGCCTCAGCCATACTGCTGGGACTAATAGATGTGTTTCCTACTAGTATGCGGTGCCTGGGATGCACTGCTCATTCACAAGCTAGCGTGCTCCACACCTGCCTATGAAAGGAGGCTATCTCCTATGCAGTTGCTGAGCCTTAAAGCAGACCCTAAGGGTATGTCTACATAGCAAATAAAAACCCACAGCTGGCCTGTGCCATGGGGCTTGAGCTGGGGGGCTGTTTCATTGCTGTGTAGACTTCTGGGCTTGGGTTGGAGCCTGAGCTCTGGGACCTTCCCACCCCTCAGGAAAAGTGCAACTGTGCGGGTGCATCTGCAGAGGTTGATAGCAACTACTGTAAGGCTTAGGGGGTGTTATATGCCTTCATGGTTTACTCAGCCATGATGTGATAAGGTTTTCCCCTTTACTGCTGCCCTCTTCAAGGAGTAAGGGGTTGAGGGCAAGTCATAATTAAGACTTATGGACTGGGGGATGGGGAGCAATGACTCCTCTTTTCTTCCACAAAAGCTGAAATTTGGGGGAGCTGGCTCCAACAGGGAGAGGGATAGTTTCATGTCATGGTTCCCTCCCCACTGAAATCAACAGTATTAAGGCTTCTGGGTGGTGGGCAGTGGCAGGTAGTGGATTATGGTTTGGGGGTGGGTGCTAAGGCTCCGAAGAGTGATAAGGCGTGTCTGAAAATTGTTTGTGGACTTAAGCTGATGTTCAGAGGTAGGAGGGAGGACCCTGTTTCAGTTTGACTTCAGGTGGTTTTGTGGTTCTAGTCAAATACTCTTATACAGCCCTAACCAGTTGCCCAGTTCACAGGCACACTTTTATCTTTGGAGGAGACTTAAAGATTTGTGCAATCCCATTAAAGGAAATCACTGAGGCAGTAAAGATATCACCCCACAATAGCATGTCAGAATCACTTCAAAGGAGACCAACACTTATTCCCCCATTTCCACTGCACTCGCACCATCTCCGGTATTACAACAGAGTGCCTGCTCAGAAAAGTTCATGATGTTCCATTGCTTCTGTGCAACAATACCATAACACAGCTAGAGGCACAAAAGGTGGAATGTCAGTATAGAGAAATGAGAATCTTGAATTTACCTGTCTTGGAGGTTTCGGTCAGAGTCCATATTTTCCAAGCTGACATTCTGTATCCAAATTTTACAGATCTGAGTATTAAAAACTTTAAAACAAGTTATTGTGAGCAGCACAGTCTTAATGTTGAGGACCCCCCCCCAATTCCACTCTTTTTTCATTTACAAGCCCTTAGAAAAATAAATAAATTTGTTAGTTTGTAAGGTGCCACAAGTACTCCTGTTCTTTTTGTGGATAGACTAACACGGCTGCTATTCTGAAACCTTAGAAAATTAACTAACAGATTCTTAACAGTAGCACCAGGGGGTGCTATTAATATTTCCTGTAAAGAAGGGCTCAGAAGAGAAACCTTTGGCACTTAGAAGCGTTACATACACATCCTAGAGTTCATTTAGCAGGACTAAAATACAACATAGTTAGGCAAAAAGACAATAATTAAAAGAAAACTGCCTAATTTGTTTTGAAATATCACTGTATGTTTTTAGTTTTATTTTGATGGAGGTGTATTTAATTTTGAAGGTTATAAAATTAATATAATCCATGATAGATAAAGACTGGGGGAAAAGGATATTTAAAGAATGGATATATATTTATAAATAAATATAAATGTGTTTAAAATGGAAAGAGAATTCACTTAAGCAAGTGTAACACTCATATCTATGTTGGAAAGTATAGAAGAGCTACAGTAGTGTACAGTGCAAATTACCATTTATTATTTGTATTTTGGTAGCACCTAGAGGCTGCAATCAGGAAAAACATCAGGGCTTGTCCACACAAAGCTGTGATGGTAGGAAAACCAACATGGTTGATTTGTATCCCAAGATTATACTTGTGACTGGCAAAATTCATAAAATTATAATTCTGATTTTCTCTCTCTGATCATCACCTCCAAAATTCTCCCTTTAGGAGGAGGATTTCTTTGCTTTGTCATGGCTCTAATATGGATTTTTTTTTGAACGCTTGATCTCGTTGCTATAAGCCCTTTTTTAAGTTAGAGGATGAAAATAAGACACAATATTAGCGTTACCAGCATTTCCCTGCTCACCTCATGCAGATTACTGAAAACTGACAACATTTTTACAGTCTGAATGTACATGTAATTGGACCTCACTGAGTTGTAGAATTGACAGTTTTAATCTAGAGTTCATAAAGTTAAGGTTCTTTGGAAACACACACTGAAGTATTTGCAGAAGAAAAAATGAAGTGCTTATTAAGTCTCTGGTCCTGGAAACAGCTAAAACTTTTGGAATTTCCTGACTTTCTTTTAACAGCACTATTTCCAATGTTCTCAATATGTATTCTCTCTTCTCATCAAATAAAAAATGATTGATTTGAAGCATAAATGTGAGGACTTTTATATAAGAACTTAAATAGAAACACTGCAGTCTGGTGATTGATATGCTGTGTGTATTTTAGGGTTCAGGAACTCATGTCAGATGATCAGCGAGAAGCAGGTCGAATTCCTCGCACAATAGAATGTGAGCTGATTCAGGATCTTGTAGACAGTTGTGTCCCTGGAGATATGGTCACGATTACAGGAATTGTTAAGGTGTCAAACACCGAAGAAGGTACAGTACATCTGGTTTGAATTTTTTATCGCCTTCTGTATCCTGCACAATGCTAAACAAAAGCTTACTCTTTGTTCTCTAGTTGTTGATTTTTCTCTCGAAGCCTAAAGTCACTTATTTGTTGCATTTTTTAGAAATAAGTAAAAGGTAAAGGGGAAAGCTGTTGAACAGATAAGGCTCTGTAGTGAAAAAGAGAGAGGACAAAATACGCCAACTGGGAGGAGAGCTGTGTACACCTTAGCATCCCCTGACCTTACTTGACTGGTGTAGTCGGCATTGGGCATGTCTTGTAGCAGCACTCATGCTCTGTTAAGGATGAGCAATTGTATCTCAGCTATCAGTACAGGCTTCTCATGTTCTAGAAAACCAGTTGGATAGAAAGATCTTCCCTACAGTAGTAAAGGAAACAAGGTGTTGAGATGGATTCTGTTTTCCAGATTTGTTTCTAGAATAGTCTCATTGAGGTTAGCCATTTGACACTTTTTATCTTTCATTTGAAGGAGGTGGTTATCAAGGTTATTTAAAAAAAAAAAAAAAGAGAGAGAAATATTAAGGGAACTGTTATGGCTGCACATTCTTTCTCGGCTTGCTTCTCTCTGCTTGAAGAAATCTTACAAATGCTCTTAATGGAGAATGTTACAAAGAATTGTCATAATCAGTTTGTGAACCATGTTGCTTTATGACAGATCAGTAATTTTCTGTTAAGGATACAGATAGAAAAATGTTGTTAAAAATTAAACACTATCTTTTCTGCTACAAGTCTTGTCTTTTATTTAAAATAATTGTTTTAAGAATAAAATAGTGTATAGTATAGTAGGTCAGGTTAAAGACGCTTAAAATGTAGCCAATTCAGAGAGGCAGAATGCTCTCTGTTTTTTCAAGGTTAAAATTTTGAATAGAATAAAATTAATCTTACATTTTATTCAGGCCCTGATCCAACAAAGCACTTGAGTATGTGCTGAACTTTAAGTAAATTAAACAACATTCCTTTCCGTTTTTATAAAGCTCTGAATCTCAATGTGTCACCAGAAGCTTTTCCTGGCTTTTTATCAGACTTTGAGGAAGCAGTTGTTCAAAATAGTTTCCACTAAATTGTTCAAGGGCTATATCTTCCCGTATTCAGGAACTGTGATAATGGGTTAGCCATTTTAATTTGCTATATGTTCTCATTACAAATATGTCCCAAGTTTTAATTAGCACATGGATTTTAATATTTCTGAATTATTTTAATCATTACCTGTGCATAACCCCAATACTTAGATGAAAACATGGCTTCCCATTTTTGACAGTCCTTGTAATCTAACAGGAGCATCTAGAAACAAGAATGACAAATGTATGTTCCTGTTGTACATTGAGGCAAACTCTGTCAGCAACGGTAAAGGACAAAAAGTCATGAATTCTGAAGATGGGACTAATCACCGAGTATGCATGGAGTTTTCACTTAAAGATCTTTATGCTGTTCAGGAGATTCAAGCTGAGGAAAATCTGTTCAAGCTAATTGTCAAGTATGTTGTCTCTTACACCTTTAGCAATTTAAATTAAAGCACCACAGCTTTTCCCTTCTTGTACTTTCAAGTGTGTGGTTCATTATTTGCTATCTCACATCTTGATCCCTCCGAAGCAGTCAATTTGGGACAAATAACCTATACACCCTTGTGTACTTGTGCCTATGTCCCTCTTTTAGTCCAAGGGTGGGAGGTGAAGTCAATCACATATATTTGTAGTTTTAACTAGTTGTTGAACTTTCATTTGTCCCAGGATATGAATATTGTACGTCAAAAGAACACTGTTCTTAAAATAAATACAAACACATGTTCGTTCCTGTGGTATCTTGTTCTTCCTACCCTCCATCTCGTTCCCCTATTTTAGCTTTCACATCTTGCACTGTTCTGTTCTATGCTTTGCCTATGGCCTCTGCAGCACTGGGGGAGGGGATATGAGAGCAGAGGACATGAAACAGACAATGCAGGACCATGCAGTACCATTGGAGGATTCCAGGATGCTGCAGCTAAACCTGTGGAATATAAGACCACCTTCAAACTCCAGCACGGTTGAGCAATAGACTTATGATGATTAAAAGTAGTTCTGTTCCAGATATGAGTGGGTGCAGCAACCACGGTGTAACAGGTTCTCATTTGTGCGCATGTGTGTGTACGTATATGTACAGATTTAAGTGAAGTACAGCTCTCTTTATAATGAAAAGCATACTTCACTGTCCAAAAATTTCAAGAACTTTGATAGAGCGTTAAAAAGAACCCTGGTTTTGTTGGGAATTAGAAAAGAAAGTGACTATCTATGGAACTTGTTGCAGTAGAGAAGCTAGTTTTGTAACTGAGATGGGACAAATGATCATAGCTCAGTGGTTTGAGCATTGTCCTAAATCTGCGGTTGTGAGTTCAATTCTTGAGGCGGCCATTTCGGGAACTGGAGTGAAAATCTGTCTGGGGATTTGTCCTGCCTTGAGCAGGGGGTTGGACTAGATGACCTCCTGAGGTCCCTTCCAACCCTGATATTCTATGATTTAATGATAATAAGAAATTTTGTATTAATCACATACTAATGTCAAATGTCTTGGGTTTTTCAGCTCACTTTGTCCTACTATCTATGGCCATGAGGTAAGTAATTTTCGAATTCTGCTTTCATTCTAAATTCAAACTTCATTACAAATTTGCCTCAGTAAACTTCCAAGACCTTTTAAAGGTTGGCAAGGTGGAGAAAATGATATATTTTTTAAAAAAGTTTTTCTTTTTCCTGTGTCAAAACACCCATAGAAACCCCCAAATGAGAAATAGGTAGTGCATTGGGCAATGATGGGAGTTCAGTCCCTTGTAAGTTCTTTTCTGCAGGACACAATGTTGTCTGTCTGTCTGTCTGAATTTACTATGAAGCAATTGTTAGTAATGGTAGCTGTTGTCTAATGCTGACTAGCATTTGTATGTACCATTATAGATTGTAAAGGCAGGTTTGGCACTGGCATTGTTTGGAGGATGCCAAAAGTATGTGGATGACAAAAACAGAATTCCAGTGCGAGGAGACCCGCATCTTCTGGTGGTTGGAGATCCTGGATTGGGAAAGAGTCAAATGTTGCAAGTATGGGTTCATTTACTACTTTAAACTTAGCTAATGAAGGGAGAATGGATTTTTTTCCTTTAGCTCTAAACTGGTGGTTCTCAAACTTTTATTTTCGTGGACCACTTGAAAATTGCTGAGGGTCTCAGCAGACCACTTCATGATCTTTCCAAATGTTGTCTATACCGTTAGCTAACTATTGTAATGCGCTATATATATAAAAAAAAACTTAATAATTTAACTATTTTGTTCTAAAATAAAAGCACACAACTCATTTTATTATCAGTAGTTTTACCTTTCTAATGCGATGGATGTGCCCTCTCTCCCCTGCGGTGGCAGCCCCCAAGCTGGGGCTGGGAAAGAAGCTGGGGGGTGTCTCTCGCTCTCTCCCCCACCGCTGCAGCACCCAAGCTGGGGCTGGGAAGGGAAAGTCGCCTCTTTCTCTGGCTGCTGCAGTCCTGCACATCCCTAATTCCCTCCACCCCATCTTCTCACCCACTGCCCCCTCCCACCTACTCCCTAATCACCCCAAGGCCACCACCTCACTTTACATGTGCGTCTTCTCCAAGGTCCAGGCACTTAATTAGTGAAGCCAAGCCTTCGCCGCTCCACTAATTAGGTGGGTGGCCCTTCATTCTCTTGTGTGCAGCGGCCCAGACGCTCACCTCAGAGGGAATTATCCGTGGACCACCTGAATGGAGCTGGACCACAGCTTGAGAACCTCTGCTCTAAACCTTTATGTTTAGTCTTTCACTTACACACAACCATTCGTTCAATGAGAGACTATCTCTTTGTATATAACTGATAAAGTCTCCCTTTTAAAGTATATAATTTACTATGCCCCACATTTTTGTCCCTAGTTGTTGTGAATTCTGACTAAAACAAACGCTCACATTTTTTTCCATTTGTCATACTGTCATTTAGACATTCACAGTTGTTACACATCAGTAGTTCTCCAAATAATTGCACAACCCTTCTGTTCTGTGATAAATACAAAATACATCTCTTGGAAGGGTTCTCATTTTATTTTCATTTGTCACAATGACTTCGAGAAGTGCGTAAGTGGTCAGTTGAGTACAGCAGCCAGTATAACTCATGAAAATTAAATATTTGTCACTTCTGTGGCATGCTTTTATATAACGAATGAGAGCAAGGATGGTCCTGTGGCTGAGACACAGAACCGAGAGTTGGGAACCCTGGATTTTATTCTTGGTTCTGCCTTTGATGTCCTGTTTGACCTTGGGAAAATCACTTGGAGATTTTCAAAGATACAAACAGCAGTTAGGCACCTAGCTCTCAGTGACCTTCAATGCTGATTGAAAATCTCCATGGACATAGACTTCTCACAAAGTACGGGCTGGGCAATGTGCACATCATGCTGATGAGCTCTGCATGGTCACCTGTGCTGATCAGCTCGCCACGCAGGCCAAACAGGAAATGAAATTCAAAAGTTTGCGGGCCTTTTCCCGTCTACCTGGCCAGTGCATCTGAATTGAGAGCACTGTCCAGAGCGGTCACAATGGAACACTCTGGGAAAGCTCCCGCAGGCCAATACTGTCGAATTGCATCCACACTACCCAAATTCGACCTGGCAAGCCTGATTTCAGCCCTAATCCCCTCGTCAGAAGTGGAGTAAAGAAATCAATTTAAAGAGTCCTTTAAGTCGAAAAAAAGGGCTTCGTCATGTGGACGGGTCCAGGCTTAAATCGAGGTAATGCTGCTAAATTTGACCTAAAATCATAGTGTAGACAAGGCCTTAGTGTCTCTGTTTGTTTCCACATCTGTAAATGGGGATATAATACTTAGTTTGCAACAATTATTTTATTGAGTTTGAGAACACCATGGTAAAAAGGACTTTGTCATTCTCTGGGACCTTTTATCCAAATATCTCAAAGTATTATTATTGTTGGAGTTACTTTTTTGAGGAATGGGCATATTCAGAATGCTCAACCTATTATGATAGCAAGGTCATCGGCTATATCTGAGACCTCCTGGTAAATCTGACAGTATTTTTGTGTGACGCATGGGTCCTAATGACATATTACTAAGAGGAGTTAGTCTGATTATTGGTACGTTCATTTAGAATTCTCATATTTCTAAGGTGCTTGTGCAGATATTTTAAAACATGCATTATCGAGATCATTTCATGTTTTTCATAACATCACTGGCAGGAAATTGCATTTAGATGGAAAAACAGTAAATGTAAGTAAGATTTCCAGGAAAAAAGTCATTATTTTCTATGGGACTGATAATATGCATTTAATTTAAATTACTTCCTGAAGTGTATGACCTTGGTTACTATCTGGCATAAATCTTTCATGAAAGAGAAGAATCATGATAGAAAAGCAGAATGAAAGGCAAACAGTGTGTTGACCGAGAAATCCAGAAAACAGGTAGATAATGTGTGAATCTTTAAAATTAGAACATGTGATTGATAGAGGTAGAATTCAAAGGAACTAAAGGAGAGGCAAATATAATGGAATACACGTATCTTTGCTCCACTCTCCCTCTCCTGGTGTCCTTCTCCCTAAAAGCATCTTCTGTTGAGAGCAGTATCTTGTCACATGTACTTTATTCTATGAACAGTATTTGCAAATCACATTCTGATCAGTATGATTCTTATGTGCTCCTTTTCAGACCAAGTAGATCTGAGTGCTCTCTACAGTAATCTTTAAATATTTCACTTGCCGGCACAAAGCTTTATGTTTACGATGTAGGACTGTCAATTAATCGCAGTTAACTCATGCGATTAACTTAAAAAAAAAAAAGAATCACGATTAATCACACTGTTAAGCAATAGAATACCAATTGAAATTTATGAAATATTTTTGTATGTTTTTCTGCATTTTCAAATGTATTGATTTCTATTACAACACAGAATACAAAGTTTACAGTGCTTACTTTATATTATTTTTATTACAGATATTTGCACTGTAAAAATGTCTTTTTCAATTCACCTCATGCAAGTACTGTAGTGCAATCTCTTTATCATGAAAGTGCAACTTACAAATGTAGATTTTGTTGTTGTTACATTGTTTTGTTTTTGAGTGCAGTTATGTAAAACGTTAGAGCCTACAAGTCCCCTCAGTCCTACTTCTTGTTCAGTCAGTCTCTCAGAAAAACAAGTTTTTCATTTACAGGAGATGCTGCTGCCTGCTTCTTATTTACAATGTGACCTGAAAGTGAGAACAGGCATTCTCATGGCACTTTTGTAGTCAGCACTGCAAGATATTTATGTGCCAGATATGCTAAATATTCATATGCCTCTTCATGCTTCGGCCACCATTCTAGAGGATATGCTTCCATGCTGATGATGTTTGTTAAAAAATAATACGTTAATTAAATTTGTGACTGAAGTCCTTAGGGGAGAACTGTATGTCTTTGTCTCTGTTTTACCTGCATTCTGCCATGTATTTCATGTTATAGCAGTCTTGCATGATGACCCAGCATGTTTGTTTTAAGAACACTTTCATAGCAGATTTTTCAAAATGCACAGAAGATACCAATGTGAGATTTCTAAAAATAGCTACAGCATTCGACCCAGGGTTTAAGAATCAGAAGTGCCTTCCATAATCCGAGAGGGATGAGGCTTTCAGAAGTCTTAAAAGAGCAACACTCACATGCAGAAACTACAGTACCTGAACCACCAAAAAAGAAAATCAACCTGCAGGTGGTATTTGACTCAGATGATGAAAATGAACATGCATTGGTCCGTTCTGCTTTGGATTGTTATCAAGCAGAACCCATCATCAGCATGGACGCATGTCCTATGGAATGGTGGTTGAAGATGAAGGGACATATGAATCTTTAGCGCGTCTAGCATGCAAATATCTTGCAACGCTGGCTACAACAGTGCCATGCAAACGCCTGTTCTCACTTTCAGGTGACATTGTAAACAAGAAGCGGGCAGCATTATATTCTGCAAATTGTAACAAGTTTATTTGTCTGAGTGATTGGCTGAAGTAGGACTGAGTGGACTTATAGGCACTAAAGTTTTACATTGTTTTATTTTTTCAATGCAGTTATTTTTTGTACATAATTCTATATTTTTAAGTTCAACTTTCATGATAAAGAGATTGCACTACAGTACTTGTATGAAGTGAATTGAAAATACTGTTTTTTGTATTTTACAATGCAAATATTTGTAATGAAAAATAAATATAAAGTGAGCACTATACACTTTGTATTCTGTGTTGTAATTGAAATCAATATATTTGAAAATGTAAAAAACATCAAAAATATTTAAATAAATGGTATTCCATTATTGTTTAACAACACGATTAAATGCACGATTAATTTTTTTAATCGCTTGACAGCCTTATTAAAAAGTTTTTGAATCAGTTCAATTTCTAATATTGGCAAAGCTGTGATGATAGTTTAGCATACCTAAGCCAAGTTTGTATAAATGGCTTATAAAGAAATATTTGTAAAAGCAGCAGAGTGTCCTGTGGCACCTTATAGACTAACAGAGGTATTGGAGCATGAGCTTTCGTGAGTGAATACCCACTTCGTCGGATGCATGTTGACATGCATCCGATTAAATGGGTATTCACCCACGAAAGCTCATGCTCCAGTACCTCTGTTAGTCTATAAGGTGCCGCAGGACTCTTTGCTGCTTTTACAGATCCAGACTAATACGGCTACCCCTCTGATAAAGAAATCTTTAAACTACTTGTTCCTATTTCACCCTAAGAAGCAGTCCATTTGCACACCATGAACGATTTGTTTTCTCTTTCTTTACTAAATACTTTGATGCCATTCATAAAAAGTTGGCCTGCAGCCATTCTGAGATATGACAAGATCACACTGCAAGGTTTGTCCAGATCAGAATTTTCATGGGGAAACTCAAGTAGGAGCTGGTGCTGGTGGTTCAGTAGTCAATACTTTTCTCTTAGCGTCAGTGCTGAACAAATGTTCTGGCATAACCTGCAGGAGCATTTTGCAGATTTGTGCTTTTGAATAAAATAGGTAGTGGCAAGTGACCAGCAAAGATTCTTTGGAAAAGAGCAGTGATGCTAACTGGAGTGCACTAGCCAAATTTAACTGGAGCTATTGCATTCTGTCTGCCTTCCCACATAAAAATGAAACTTGGAGAAATTTTACGCTGTATCTTTTTCACTTTTCTTATAAACTTCTGTAGAGACCTAATGCTTCAAGTTTTAAGACAGTATCTTAACTATTAGAGACCATGAGACCTCGTTTGGGGGACGGATAATCCCACATCCCACTCTTACTTCTGGGAGCACTACTTACACCTTCCTCCAAAGTATCTGGTGCTGGCCACTATCAGAGACTGGGTACTAGGTCAGACGGACCTCCAGTCTGGCAATTGCTATGTGATGTGGCTGCGTTTCAGTGATGGAGAATGCTGTATTTGGGTGTTCGTTTGTTTTTAATATCCGCTTAAGTCTGAATTGCTTTGTTTTTGAAAAATATCAATATAAGATTCTGTTTAATATAGGTGATCTAGTTAACCTTTACAGTGCCATAATCTAGTACATCCAAATCCATGTCATGCAGCATAGTCTCAGGGTTTACGATAACATAGTAGATAGTACTTTGACCCCAAACATGCAACCAAAAATGCAGTTCTGGAAGCATATCTCTAGGGGTACTCAGTTGGTAACCATTATACTATTGACTCATGTTAAATTGAAAATAGTAAAAAAAAAAAAAAAAAAAAAAAAAAAAAAAAAAAAACATTAACGTTTTCCCATTTGTGGTATTTTTCTAGTATGAGTAAGTTACAATTCCACATAATATGGTTCTGTAATGTTTTAAAAATTTGTGATTGTTTTCCACAGGCAGTGTGCAATATTGCCCCTCGCGGTGTGTACGTCTGTGGCAATACCACCACCACCTCTGGCTTGACTGTGACTCTGTCTAGAGATAGTACCTCTGGGGACTTTGCTTTGGAAGCTGGTGCTCTGGTACTTGGAGATCAAGGTAACACACTAAACTGCAACTAAATTGAATGGACAAATGTTTTTAGTTAAACATTTCGTTCAGATTTTCCCTCAAACTGGGGGATAGCACTGGGATATTGAGTCTAGGATTAACATATGTATGATGCTACTACTAACTACAGAGCTGAGGCTAACTTTCTTTTTTAAATAAGATCTTATGCTTAAAAATAAAGTTAAGAAATTTGTGCAAATGTTCAAAATGTGATTCCTCATTCTCTGCTGGTCTCCTCCAGCTTGGCTTCCTCTTGGTGGGTCTTGAAAGCCCTGATAGACTCCACTGGTCTTTGTGGTCCCCATTAGTGAGGCTTGGGTGACACACTCAGCTGAGATTGGGTGCCTAAAGTTAGGCTTCTAAGATTTGCAGAAAGTCTTTATTTAGGTGCTTAAGTGGCCAGATTTTCAAAATTTAAATGGGAACTACTGGGTGCTTAGCACTTTTGAAAGAGAAGTTCCTTAATTAGGCGCCTTTTTTTTTTTTTTTTTTAATGAATCTTGGTTCCAACTTTTTTTAATTGAAAGCTTAGATTCTGGAGTGCAAGTTGGCAGTCATCAGAAAATAGAGCACTGCCCAGACAGCTGTTGTGAGCCAGACCAGTTGGATCCCTGCCTCTAATACGTGCCCCTCCAGACTTACAAATCCACCAGTATAGTCCCAGGGGCAGCATGGAAAGGAAGCCAGCCATGCTGACAGGGCTGAGGGGAACACTGCAATGAGTGGACTTTGGATCAGGCTCAAGGTGCATACTGGATCAATATTTAGCCAATGACCTGTGTGTTTTCTGATACCTTTTATTCTGTGTTAATTATGTTTCCAGGTATTTGTGGAATAGATGAATTTGATAAGATGGGAAGCCAACACCAAGCTTTGCTGGAAGCCATGGAACAGCAAAGTATCAGCCTTGCTAAGGCTGGCATTGTTTGCAGCTTGCCAGCTAGGACATCTATCATTGCTGCAGCAAATCCAGTTGGGGGACATTATAACAAAGCCAAAACGGTCTCTGAGAATTTGAAGTAAGCACTTTTTGAAATGTTAATTATTGCAGCTTGCAAGAGGAAGTAGCTTTTTTATTTTCTTTTTTTTTTCATCAGTTTGTGAGTAATGGCACTTTAGTTTCCTGGAGGATGAAAGTAGATTTTTATTATAATATTGCTTTGATTTCAGCTCTCAACACAGATTTATTTCTTGCGTTGTACTTGTGAAGCAGGGTAATAGAAAAAGTTGCTATAGAGTTCCATTGTGTCTATTTTTATAAGCAATGTATTATTTTTGTCTAGAATGGGGAGTGCCTTATTGTCCAGGTTTGACTTGGTATTTATCCTGCTGGACACTCCGAACGAAGATCATGACCATTTGCTTTCTGAGCATGTGATGGCAATGCGAGCTGGAAAACAAGCAGTACACAGCAGCGCTGTAGTGACTCGCACCAACACACAGGATTCAAACACCTCCATTCTTGAAGCAGTCTCAGATAAACCATTATCAGAAAAATTAAAGGTAGAATTTTCTCCTCTGATTTAGTTTTGCATCTCCCCACCCTGCGTCTCCCATTGGAACCAGTGCAGGCTGCCCGCTGGTGTTGAATCTCAGCACTTTCCCCTTCCACTTTCCATGTGGGAAACCAACCCCAGCCTTAAAAAGCCATGGGATGTCTATAGGAAGTCCCTATGCTCCACAGGTCCTGCCAATTGCCTGCAGTAGCAGCTCTTGCAGGGTGGATGATGGTAAACTGGGGCAAACTTAATCCCACAGAACCACTTTTACACTGTCCCACCCTAGTGAGGCTCAGATTTTGCTCAATTTTTTAACTTTAGATTTTTTTTTGCTGTCAGGGATGGTGGTTCCTTCCTTCATCTACCAATGCTACTTTGTGGATTTCCTCACCTCTTCCTCCTCTGGTTTCTCCTTCCAGTTTTCACTCCTTCTGTTTTTCTCTTCTCCTCCTCTGCCTCTCTACTCCCTGTCCTGTTCCTACATTCTCCTCCCCCATTTCCCCCTGGTTTCTCTCCTAAATGAAAACAAGTGTTATCCTGTCCTCATTTGTCCCACTTGCCTCCTTGTTTGGGTCTTCCATGGTGTGTCTCTGTCTTTAGCCCTGATCCTGCAATGAACTCTATGTGGGTGGGTACCTGTTGATGTCTGTGGGGTTCTGTGACCAGATTCCCTGGGGAGCCAGCTGAGGTCACTCAATTAGGGTGAACTGCAAAGAATGGGGCAGGCAGTCGCCAAAGCTGATGAATATTCCAATACTTAGATTTACCAAGCCAGCACAAAACAGATTATTTAATACCTCACTGGTTACTCAGAAGTCAACAACACAGTTCCCTTGAAGTAACCCAGCCTCAGGCCTCCACCTAGACATCTAAGTCAGATATGATGAGGATTAATGAATATCTTATTCATTATATAAAAAAGTTTTACCAATCCCAAAGAATAGGACACATTACCTCCCAGGTTAATGAATACTCCAGCTCTTATCCAAATACATGCTTACAGCCAATTCTTATTAACTAAACTAAAATTTATTAAAAAAGAAGAGAGAGTACGGTTAAAAGATCAATATACATACAGATATGAGTTCAGTTCTTGAGGTTCAGATTCATAGCAGAGATGGTGAGCTTTGAAGTTGCAAAGAATTCCTTTAGAATTTAGTCCATAGGTTATAGTCCATTGTCCTATATCTTATTCAGGGTGTTCCAGTTTAGGACTGGGATCTCAGCTTTATGGCTTAGACTTCCCCTGCATGAAACCTCAAGCAGATCTGAAATAAAAAGGATTGGGACCCAAAGGTATTTTATACAATTCCAGGCTTTCTTTGAGGTTGGAGTCCTTAGCTGAACAATAGGCACTCATGAATTTTGAAGTAGACTCATTTCCTATGCATAGCTGGTAATTGTCCACACAGATTAACAGATTAATGTTCCACCATTTGCAGATGATTTGCTGTACACTTCAAAGAGAGATGAATACAGCGATATTCTATGTTTAGAGTTAATTTAAATGTTAAGATGTTCTTTTGATCTCTGAATTAACAGACTACAGCATAGACAAGGACTGTTTGATTACATTGTTGACCAGTCCCAATATATATGTAAATATTCAAAAACAAAAACATTATCTCCCTCTATGGGCTTGGCTAAACTCGAAACTCCAAAGCGCTGCTGCGGGAGCGCTCTCGCGGCAGCGCTTTGGAGTGTGGTCATGGCGCCAGCGCTGGGAGAGAGCTCTCCCAGCGCTGCAGGTACTCTGCCTCCCCGTGGGGATTAGCTTGCAGCGCTGGGAGCCGCACTCCCAGCGCTGGGGCACTGTTTACACTGGCGCTTTGCAGCGCTGTAACTTGCTGTGCTCAGGGGTGTGTTTTTTCACACCCCTGAGAAAGTTGCAGCACTGTAAAGCGCCAGTGTAGCCAAGGCCTATGTTTTTAAGGGTTGAATTTGAGTCATTTATTCTGCAGGATGCTTAACTCCTTATGGGCACAGAAGTCCATTGTGTGGAATTAATTGCAGGATCAGAACTCTTCAGGGACCATGTCTTATTATATGTTTATACAACAAAAAAAATAGAGCTCGTTCTCATGATTTTTTTTTGCCATAAAATTATATCTGCCAGATTCTAATCTTAAACCACACTGATGATTTGATTCAGTACAGTCACCTTCTCAGTATCATTCTCATTCATTGTGAAGAGTCTTTTTGAAAGAGGACTCTTGATATTGCCCAGTTGCATTTGGCACTTTCATTTTTCTTCACTGCAGACTAGAGGTTTGTGCTGTCCGGAAGAGACCAAACTAATATCATTTATAATGCACACCCAGTTGAGAACTGAGAATCGAGTTCATAGAAGAAAGACCAGTGTATAAAACCTACTGAATACTGTAATCTTGTGATTTAGAGTCAGTGAACATGAGTGATGTGTTTTGTAATTGGCTTAGGTCATGCCTGGAGAAAATTTTGATGCCATTCCACACCAGCTATTGAGGAAGTATGTTGGATATGCTCGGCAGTATGTCCACCCAAAGTTATCTCCAGAAGCTGCTCAGGTCCTCCAGGAATTCTACCTTGAGCTCCGGAAACAGAACCAAGGGGTGGACAGCACACCTATCACCACAAGGCAACTGGAGTCACTGATTCGGCTTACAGAGGTACACTTCCAGCTGTAATCCTTTTTGCTTCTGGCCCCCTAGCTATTAACACTCCCAGGAGTTGCCAGCAATTGACTTGTGGCTCCCAGCCTGCTTCTATTCTCTCTGTTTTCTGCTGATCAGAATTGCTGTAGATCCCTGTAACCACTCCTTCACAGCACAAGGAGTGCCTAGTCCTTGCACTGATTCTTCCAGCTTCTCTTCTGAAATATCTGGATTCAAGGGGGCATTAGAGGAAACCAGGGGCAAGAGGCTCAATATAAGGTTATAATATGAAATGTTGGGAGCCTTGTTTTAGGCCTATGCTCTCAGCAAGGCCAATGGAGGCAATAAGTACATCTGGACAAAGAATCTTAATTTTTTTCACCCTTTATGCTATTCTGAAGGGCTAAGTCGAAGACAGACATTTCAGCTTATTTGTTCCTAGAATCCATTAGTCTGAGCCTCATTGCCTAATACGCCACAGCTCTAGCAGGGTGATTAAATTAAAACAGCTTTTCCATCCCAAACTGTGTCTAAGCCCATTCTAAAAGTAAAGGCAAATTGGGATCCTATATGGGTATCCTGGTTCTTGCTTATGGACCAAAATAACAGTAAACCAAATAACTGTCAAACTCGTAAGACTAAATCTTGATAAATCTTTAAATGACTGGTTGCAAGAGGTGCATAAAACCCGAACAGCTGTATAAGGAGCTGTGGAGGGCTTCCCCAGCCTTTCCATCACAGAAAAATCTACTAGGTTGGGAACTTGCCCATCCTTCCCATGATCCTATTCCCCTTTTCTCTCACTGCTGTATCTGCCAACAGGGACAGGAGCTGGATTCAGGGATACCCACCTGGCTTTTCAGAAGAATCTTTTTTGGCAGTATAGAGAAGGACCTGTGTCTGCTCCTCCCAGGCCTTATTGCTGTTGCCACATATTTTAATGCTGTGTTCTAATAGCGTTAGTCATGCTTTGTTGTTGTGCAGCGAATGCAGTATTAAAAAATCAAATCAGTAATTTCCAGACCACAACCCACTAACACAGTTTTGAAGGTAGAAGTACTGCTACTTATTGATAGGGCTTTATCCTGCAATTATTGGTCAGAAATTCCATTGAAGAATGTGGCTATGTTTGAGTCCTGCAGGATCAGGTCCCAAGTATGTCCTTAGAGCTTGACACAACCATTGTGACTGAATGATGAAGACTAAGCCTTTTCTATGCGGTGGCTACCACATAAGTTCAGCTTAATATGTTTTTTGTTTAAGGCACGATCAAGGCTGGAATTAAGGGAAAAATCAACCAAAGAAGATGCCAAGGATGTAATTGAAATAATGAAATACAGGTGATGTACAGTGTTAAATTCAGAACAAATAGTGGTATTCATTTAAAAAAAATACTGTCTTTCTTCTTTTCATAAACTAAGAGAATGCTTAGATGGTATGGTTTAGATCAT
Organism: Chelonoidis abingdonii; assembly: GCF_003597395.2. Classification (NCBI taxonomy): domain Eukaryota; kingdom Metazoa; phylum Chordata; order Testudines; family Testudinidae; genus Chelonoidis; species Chelonoidis abingdonii. The sequence goes on along the minus strand of NC_133771.1, from coordinate 210,563,341 downwards.
TGATATTTATATACAAACTCTATTGCCAAACTCTCTTTGGGTTTGGCTGAATAGGGTAGCAATGTAGTAATGTACAACCCTGCCTTTTATGTTAATTTTATCATGTGGATCATGACCACTATGATTATAGACAACTCAAAAGAATACGATCACACTATAGTGTAGGGAAGATTCAGTACTTTTTGCCTTTTAGTAAAGATTCACCTCTAAATGTCTTTCCATTTACTCAGAGGCCAAATTCTTGCTGTGAACTGATTTAAGGCCAAAGGTGGTGGAGACAGACCCCTAGTGAAAGCCTCCAAACTGCTAGCTTTATTCTTAGTGGGAGGAGTTGCACAATTTGTGAGCCCCTTTGGAGACCTGAAACGTCGATGACTCATTCTTATATTTTTATATTTCAGACAGATAGCAAGACCCTGCCCAACCATTCCATTCATTTCTACCTTTACGTTCTGTTGATTCTCATTTGGTTGTGTTTTTTTAGCATGCTAGGAACTTACTCTGATGAGTTTGGGAAACTGGACTTTGAGCGTTCACAGCATGGTTCTGGGATGAGCAACAGGTCACAAGCAAAGAGATTTGTTTCTGCACTCAACAATATTGCAGAAAGAACCTACAACAATCTCTTTGCATTTCAACAGCTTCAGCAGATTGCAAAGGAGCTACAAATAAAAGTAAGTGGGGAAAATCCAGATTCTCTTGAAAATCAGTTTAGGAATCATTAAAATTATCAGCTGAAAAATTAAATGAAGAAATTAAAATCAGAAACGGCAGCCATATCTCTCCATTAAACAGGGATGAGCAAAACATAATGCTGCTGTTCTGAGCTCTGTCGTGGAGACATTTCCATTGTAAACTTTCTAATGTTGCTAGCCTTGCTAACTACAACATCTTGCATCAACAAGCACTAACTTTGCTGCTATTATTAACGTTTGTCTCTGCTTTTTTTCTGCCAAGGACAAGTTGGTCCCAGAATGTTTTGCTTCCTCTGGCTCCAGGACTACTTTTTGGGCTGTTTGTATAGAGCCTCACACAATGAGGTCCATGACTGGGACCCCAGGGCACTATGATAATGCAAATAATTCTTCTTAATAATCCTTATGATCATTCCAATTTATGCTCCAAAAGTTGTGCCTGCCATATTGAAAATGTTCTTATCTTCCTTTCTGTTCTGGTCTTCCTTCTGATGTCTGTAGGTTTTGTCAAAGTTAGGGCTTGGCTACACTGGCACTTTACAGCGCTGCAACTTTCGCGCTCAGGGGTGTGAAAAAACACCCCCCTGAGCGCTGCAAGATGCAGCGCTGTAAAGTGTCAGTGTAATCAGGGCGGCAGCGCTGGGAGCAGGGCTCCCAGCGTTGCACGCTACACCAATAAAGGGATGTGGTTTACAAGCAGCGCTGGGAAAGCTCTCTCCCAGCGCTGCGGCTCTGACTAACACTCACACTTCAAAGCGCTGCGCGGCAGCGCTTTGAAATTTCTAATGTAGCCATACCTTAGACTCAGGACTCAACAGTTTTCGAGCACTCTGTTTGTAGCACAGCGTTCTGCTAATACCCAGATAATGTGAGCACCATACACGACACACACTATGTTATTTATACAGATAAAAGGGGGGGAGCACTTAGCAGGATAACAAAGGAAGCAGAATCTGATAAGTTTACCTGGGCTAGCCATGCATATCTTATTTCCTTACTAACTAGTACCTATCTTCTGTTAATGTTTCGCCATTAACACCCTTGTTTATGCCTAATGTTTCTTTTCCTGGCACCTGCATTTCAACATTTCTTATTTCTGCTTACAGGTACATACAACATTTCTTTAATCCATTCTTATTTTTACAATATAATTCATTCTACTTTCACAGTTTTCATTCCTTTCCAAACTTTCCTAATGTGAAAGTGTTGCTAATCAGACGGGAAGCATATCAAAAACACATATGGCAGCAAGTACAACATATTCTGTGATCTTCAACTCACCTTATACACATTTGATTTTCTCTAAGTGAAAATACCTGAAACATCCAGTGAAAAGTGATCTTTTAAATATTTTCAAAAAGATTTTGGTGCTTGTGAAAAGTGCTGGAAACTGAATTTCTCTGTTCACAGAACTGTTATAATGTGGGCAGTGATGTTATTTTTCGGATAGCCCTCCCCTAGGGATGAGATAGTAGCGTCAATCTCCAAGCCCCCTCTGTTGAGGATGCTAATCAGGTTAAACATTGTGGATACCTGTCCAATTGTGATTACCAACTCCTTTTACATAGGCCATCAGTCAGTCATTTGGTGACTATTTCCACTCCAAACCAGTATCCTAGGGGTGAAGGGCTCAGAATCCTTTTTCAAAACTCACAAACATTACCCTTCCTCTTCTTACCTTTTTGTGAAACTAGAAAAAAAATTACAATTTACTGTTTTCACTGCATGTGTAAAATGTTTTGCCACACCCTCAATTCCACCTCTTTTTATAGCATGAAGACCTAAGGTGAAATCCTGACACCACTCAAAGTCAATGGGAGTTTTGCCGTTGATTTCAGAAGGGCTGGATTTCTCCCTCCCTAGAGCTTTTGTGTTTGTTCATTTGGCAAAAGATTTTTGTGCCCCTTTTTTTTTTTTTTTTTTAAACCCACACTATCTCCCCCTTTGAAACACTCATTCTTCTGGAAAACTCCCTCAGCAGATGAAATGTCATGAAACTTTGATTTAGGTATATTTCATTAATTTTCCATGTGGCAAAAACAGGAGCATTTTTTATGTTGATGTTTATAAACTGTATATTTTTTTAGTGAAGTGAAAGAAAGCAAGGAAAGATACAATCAATTTTTACTTAGCCTTCAGGTGATCCAAAGGTTTGTGGCGAAAGTTAAACCCTTCACGCTAATTTCCTTCCTGTGATTCATTTTAAAAATGTTTAAAAGAATTGCAACATGTAAAGACCTTGCTTTACATCAGACATATTGTTTCTCTCACTGAATAAACATATTTCACTCTTTATTTTTCTTCCAGGTATCTGATTTTGAAAGCTTTGTTGGCTCTCTAAATGACCAGGGTTATCTTTTGAAAAAAGGTCCAAGAGTTTATCAGCTTCAAACTATGTGAAGGAACCACCACAATGGAATCAAATGTTCTTGAGGCACAGTAATCATATTTGAAATGGAATAACTGGTGGACATGGTGCCACAGGAGTCCATTACCCTATAACCTGCAGTCTACTAAGGATATTCCTAAATGTTATAGATGTCCAAAGCTTCTATTAGCTGAGACATGACGCTCCCAGAAGAACTGCCCTTTTAAAAGCAATACTTTCAGGAATGAGTGACACCACCATATTTACTTCCAGAAGTGTTATTAGAGAAGATGATATTTTGTGCTGCCATTTGGAGGTACTGTAGTTCAAATAAGAGTTATTTGAGATGAGGATCTCCATCATCAAAGATAATAGCATGAGGAGAATGTGAATTTACATTCATCCTATTAAAGGACAATCATAGATTCTTCTTCTAGTTCAAATAACTCATGATGCCTGAATAAATGAATAGAAATGTTATAGAAAGTATTTTCTCAATCAGAAACGGTAATATTGAAAAGATTTGAGAGTAACCCAGATTTTAGCAGTGTAATTAAATCAATTAAAAACTTCAGCACAATTTTGAAATGTTTTCAAGAAATTGATAAAATTTTCATGCTGAGGCTCCATGCAATGTATAGTTTTAAGGACTGTGATATTTAATTGAAATAAATTAATTTGTTTGTTTGAAGTTTCACTTTTGCAACTTACTATTTAATGAGCTGTATACGGTACTTGAGCTTTTATTTAAAACGTTAATCTGAAAAAATCAAACTCTAGTTGTACATAGATATTATAGAAGTGAAATAGAATGTGTTTATATACATACTTCATTTAAAATCTAGTAACTTGTTGGTTGAATCCCAAATTTGTCTTTAAATTACATTAAATACTTAATAGTATGTAAATCTAAAGCAATTTTTCATAAATATAATGTACATTTTGTGTATTAATTTGTATTATTCCTGATGTATGTTAAACTGACTCACTTTTGTTGGATGTCCTTATTTAAGTCAGTGTGTGTATATAAGATCTGCTGCTTTGATGCCTGGTAATCCAGTTTTTTCCTAAAGTAATTCTCCCCATAATACAAATGCAAGATGGGGAACATGTCTGAAATGTTATATATTGAGGTCACTACAAAGATGATGATTTTATTAGAAAGGTAATATGAAGGCTTTCTGTTTTAAGACTTTGTTTCTGATCCATCTTTGTTTCTTTTTTGAGGCAGATTATTACTTATTTAAGAGGAAGCATTGGTTTTTAAACAAATTCAATAAACTTTCCTCAAATTATGTTTAAAGAGTCGTGTTCCTCTGAAGTTTTGTGCCTTGAGATGAAATCCCAGTGTGAGAGATTAAGGATCCCCTCACGCAAACAGTTTAAAGCCCCAAACCTGCAAAGGGATCCAACCAAGCAGTTCCTTTACTAACATGGAAAATCAATAGAATTATTTGTAGGTGTAAGGATCTATCCATTAGAAACCCTTCTTAGGATCATGACCTAACCGCAAAAAGGCAAAGGAGGAGTAATTTCAGTTATAGCTCTTCATTTAAAAAAACAAAACACCAACAGAGTGTTTGTATCACACTTTATTTGCTTTAATCTAAAACTGGAAATCCTGATTGTTCTGATTTCTGTTGTGTATGACAATTCCCTAGTGCTAACGAATCCTTGTGCAGTATATTTCTGCATTGACTATCTCGTTCAAGATTTGACTGAAGATATATTTGATCTTCAGTTATCAAATACCATAGTATTTTCTAGGTTTATACAATGAATCCGCTCAAAGAACTGCAGAATTCTCATATCCAGTTTTCCATACTGTGATTTTTTTTGTTCCTGTTTTGAGAGAGGTTACTTATTTCTGTAGGAGCTTCTATTGGCTTTGGTCACCTAGCTGTTAACACAAATCTACTGTAACTCTTCTGTCACCTACCTTATGACTGAATTGTCCCTGCTGTAATTCAGAAACTGATTTATCAAATGTGGAATAGTTAGTGAAGGCACAAAAACAGTACAGGAGTTCATTAAAGGTCTAGTCCAAAGCACCCTGATGTCAACAGAAAGTCTCACTGATTGTAGTTAGATTTGGATTGCATTCTTGTAATTTTTCTTGAGCCCTTGTAAACAATGAAAAGTCGAGTGGCACTTAAAATTTAAAAAAACCTTCAATTTACTCACTATCGCTTCACTATCAAAGCCCGTGCATGTACCTGAAAGCGTTCACCGCTTTGAAGAGTGAGCTACTTTAAGACACAAATATGCAACACGGGAGAGAATAGCAGGGTCCTAATATGTGCATTAACTCTTAACGGGCAGTGAGTTTCAAATATAGTTTGGCTGTTGCAGGCTGGTAGGATGCAGCTACCAAACTCCATTTCCCCGCGCGCCCTGGGGCTTTGCCATGGCTGGAAGCGCGGTACAGCCCTGCAGGCCCCCCGACAGACAGCACCCACGCTCCTGCCATGCCCCCGACTCGCTCCTGCGGGGGAGGAGCCGCAGGGCCACAGGCGCGTGCGTACGCCTTTAAAGGGGGGGGGGCCCGGAGGTGATCGCCGTAAAGCACAAAGGCAGCTGTCGCAAAAGTCGCAAACCCACCTCAGCGCCTTCGGGCACTGTCCGGTGAACGGAGGCTGAGGCGTGGCTGCCCCCTCCCCTGCGTCTGGCCGGGCTGAAGTGCGCCCAGCGCCCTTACGGGGGGAGGGGGTGGACGCCGCCATGTTGGCCGCCGCCTGGCTGGGCAGGTGCTCCTGGGGGCTCCTGAAAGGTGCGAGCCGGCCCTTGGGGGGCAGCGGCGCGAGGCCCGCTTCGCGAGCCGCTCCCGGGCGACCGGAGGCGGCGCCTTGGGCGGAAACAGCCGCGCGGCTTGTGCCTCGCGCTGAGCTCCTCCCCGCTGAGCGGCCTCGCCGCCGCGGGCGCCTTCGTCCTTCCCCGCGCAGGCGGAGCCGCGGCTGCTACTGCGCGCGCGCGCCTCGCCGGCCCCCTCTCTCCCGGAGCGGCTCGCGAGCGGCTCCCCGCGCCCCGGCGGGCCGCGGCCTGGTCAGCGCGCGCGGCGCACGTCTCCTGCCGGCGGGGAGAGGCCCCTCGCCGAGGCGGCGCAGCGACGGTGCGGCCGGCCCGCCGGGGGATGCACCGCCGAGGGGCCGAGGAGCCGCCGGCGGCTACTCGGAGCTGGTACGTGCTTGTGAAGAAGGCCCTGCAGGTCCCGGGGTCAACACGCCTCTTTCCCCTCCACGCAGCCGCCTCAGCCTGGCCCGATGCCCTGTACCCCGGCCGCCCCGAGAGCCCCAGCCCCCCGCCTGCGGAAGGATCCAGTCACCGTCACTGTCTTATCACCGACCTGCCCTGGGGTTCCCCTGTCGCGCCCGCCTGGCTCCTCAGCCCCTGTTCCCAGGGCTCAGCAGCAGCCTGTGCTGCAAGAAGGCTCCGAGTCCCTCTTGTACTTACGGGTCAGTGTGGCTCTGCGCTCTGTGATGTTGCTTGTCAGGCGCCTGCTAGTAACTGTCCCTGTTGTACCGGTCTGGGCAGGCGCCAGCGTGGCCTCTGGATCGTGTCCGCCCTCTGCTCTTCGCTCAAGATAAAATCCTCGTGAAGACGTGAGTTTTCACAACAGTGAGCAGGTTGAGTGTAAGAACTGAGCTTCCCCTATCTCTGCTTGCTAAGTCACATGAAAACTACAAAGTGCCCTGTCTTGACTAGGATCTCCCATCAAATTAGTTAACTTGAGTTGAGAGCACATCCTTTTCCCTAGTGAAGTCATAGCTTGGGGGTCCAGCTGCAGGGAATTCCTGAGCAGCCAGAGGTTTGAGTGATCTAAGTGAGGGTTATTAAGAATTTAGTAAAATGAGATTCATACAAAAGAATCAGTTTGCATAAGGTAGCTAATCTGCAGCTGTTGTTTGCTCACCTGCGCTTAGTTTTGCATGCTAAGGTTGAAGCTGAAGATGTTAACATGAAACCAACTCAGTCGACTAAAACTAAACTGTCACAACACTTGGAGCTAATGACAGCTCAGTTTTATCAAATAAAAAATTCTAATAACGAGCATTATAAATTTTGAAATTTTTCTTTTCTAGCAAACTTACCAAGATGTATTTTGCATGTTTTAATACACATCATTCTTTTATTAAAAAAAAAAAAAGGTTTGGTTGCTCATTGGTGGTCAAGTATCAGAATAAAATGGCAAGTGGTTTTGGAGCTGTTCAGGCTCCCCTTCTTATCTTGGTTATAGGTTCAGGTCTGAAGAGAGGTTTGAAGTTTATTTTCCAGTGTTTCAAGGCATTATGGAAATCCAGTTTTCAATCAAATATGTATTTATCTTGAATATTCAAATCACATGCAAGGCTTGACTGACTTCTTTTTTTTACATTTTATTTTCCAGTATGAAAACCCATGGACAATCCCAAATATACTTTCTCTGGCAAGAATTGGTTTGGCTCCAGTTTTGGGTTATTTGATTGTAGAAGAAAATTTCAACATTGCATTGGGTGTTTTTGCTTTGGCTGGGATAACAGACTTGGTATGTTGCATTACAGAGTTTTGAAATGTATTTTGTGTTTTAATTTAAAATCACAGTTACTGCATCATGTCTATATGGTTTTCTAATTCTCTTAAAATTTAAGTCAGTATTTTGAAATGAGATCAGCTAGTATACTAATTATTTTGAAGAAATGCCTGAGAAAGACATGATGACAAGACAGGGCCAGATTCTGCCACTCTTTACGGCTGCTTTGTACTGCTCTGTTGGTGCAAAACAGCCTTAAAGATTCCCTAAACAGTAACTGAGAATCCCCCAGTGAGTTCTGTATAAACTGTATCTACACATGCTTGCAAATGCAGATTAAGAATTTCTGCATCCAGAAGAGATAATTGTGTATGCAGATTAGATACATTTCTGACAATCAGGTGCTCTGTTAATTACCTGGAATTAGGATGTGCCCACAAGCTTCTAGACTAGAATCTGAGTAGTGAGATGGAAAGTGTGCAATACGTTATTTATATCTTCTAACAAAGTTGACTGGTAGGGCTCTCGATTAATCACAGTTAACTCATGCGGTTAACTCAAAATTAATCATGATTAAAAAATAAATCGCAATTAATCACAGTTTTAATCATACTGTTGAACAATAGAATACCAATTGCAATGTATTAAATATTTTTGAATGCTTTTCTACCTTTTCAAATATATTGATTTCAGTTGCAACACAGAATACAAAGTGTACAGTGCTCACTTTATATTACTATTTTTATTACAAATATTTGCACTGTAAAATGATAAATATTATTTTTCAACTTACCTCATACAAGTACTGTAGTGCAATCTCTTTACTGTGAAAGTACAACTTAAAAATGTAGATTTTTTTTTTTTACATAACTGCACTCAAAAACAAAACAGTGTAAAACTTTAGAGCCTACAAGTCCACTCAGTCCTACTTCTTGTTCAGCCAGTCTCTCAGAAAAACAAGTTTGTTTACATTTACAGAAAACGATACTGCCATCTGCTTCTTATTTACAATATCACCTGAAAGTGAGAACAGGCATTCCCCTGGCACTTTTATAACCGACACTGCAAGATATTTCTGTGCCAAATATGCTAAACAGTCGTATGCCCCTTCATTCTTCAGTCACCATTCCAGAGGACATGCTTCCATGCTGATGATGCTCATTTAAAAAAAAATGTGTTAATTAAATTTGTGACTCAACTCCTTAGGGAAGAAATGTGTGTCTCCTGCTCTGTTTTACCCACATTTTGCCATATTTTTCATGTAATAGCAGTCTTGAATGATGACCCAGCACATGTTGTTCTTTTTAAGAACACTCTCACTGCAAATTTGACAAAATGCAAATGAGGTATTAATGTGAGATTTCTAAAGCTAGTTACAGAACTTGACCCAAGGTTTAGGAATCTGCAGTGCCTTCCAAAAACTGAGAGGGATGAGGTATGAAGCATGCTTTCAGAAATTTTAAAAGAGCAACAATCTGATGCAGAAACTACAGAACCCAAACTATCCAAAAAAAAAAATAAAAAAAAAATCAACTTTTGCTGGTGGCATCTGACTCAAATAATGAAAATGAACATGCATCAGTCTGCACTGCTTTGGATCATTATCAAGCAGAACCCGTCATCAGCATGACACATGTCTTCTGACATGGTAGTTGAAGCGTGAAGGGACATACGAACCTTTAGCGCATTTGACATATAAATATCTTGCAATGCAGGCTACAACAGTGCCATGCGAATGCCTTTTCTTGCTTTCAGGTGACGTAAACAAGAAGTGGGCAACAGTATCTCCTGCAAATGTAAATAAACTTGTTTGTCTGAGCAACTGGCTGAACAAGTAGTAGGACTGAGTGGACTTTTAGGCTCTAAAGTGTTGTTTTTATTTTTGAATGCAGGTTTTTTTTCTTACGTAATTCTACATTTGTAAGTTCAACTTTCATGATAGAGATTGCACTACAATACTTGTATTGGGTGAATTGAAAAATACTATTTCTTGTTTGTTTACAGTGCAAATATTTGTAATTAAAAATAAAGTGAGCACTGCACTCCTTTTATTCTGTGTTGTAATTGAAATCAATATACACCTCTACCCTGATATAACGCGGTCCTTGGGAGACAAAAAATCTCACTGCGTTATAGGTGAGACCGCGTTATATCAAATTTGCTTTCCTCCTCTCCGCCCCGTTTATTGTTCCTTGACCGCCCCCTCCAGAGACCCCGGTTCCTAATCACCCCCAGGATCCTACTCCCTACCTCTGACTGCTCCGACTTCTATTCTTCCCCAGCCCCCGACAGGCACTCACCAGCAGTGGTGGGAAGCAGAGCAGCCCGGTCCCAGTCCGCTCCACTCTGCCAGCTCCGCTTCCTGCCACCGGTGAGCATAGGGAGGTTGGGGAAAGGATGCCTCCCCGCACTCACCTGCGGCGGGAAGCGGAGCGACGCAGCCCCAGCCTGCTCCGCTTTCCTTGCCCGCCCCAGCAGTGTCACTGGGAAGCGGCCGGGGAAAGGTCCTACACTCACCTGCTGCAGGAAGTGGAGCGCTACGGCTGGGAGTTGGCAGAGTGGAGCTGGTTGGGTCTGGGCTGCTCCGCTTCCCGCCACCGATGAGTGCGGCAAGGTTGGGGAAAGGACGTCCTCAGCCAGCTCCCAGCCACAGTACTCTGCTTCCCACTGCAGGTGAGTGTGGCAAGGTTGGGGAAAGGACGCCCTCTGCAGCAGCGGGAAGCGGAGTGCTGCGACTGGGAGCTGGCGGAGGGGAGCTGGCTGGGGCTGAATTGCTCTGCTTCCTGCATCAGGTGAGTGTGGTAAGGTTGGGGAAAGGGCGCCCTCTGCACTCACTGGCTGCGGGAAGTGGAGAGCTGCGGCTGGGAGCTGGCGGAGTGGAGCGGGCTGGGGCCGGGCTGCTCCACTTCCACCGATGCTGGTGAGTGCTGCGGGGATTCCTTCCCCCAAGCCCTCTCCGCCAAGCGACACAGCTGGGGCCGGGGCGAGGGAAGCAGAGCGGGCTGCTCCCGGCCCCCTGCTAATCCTCTGGGCTGCTCTGGGACTGTGGGGCCCCCCAAAAGTGCCCTCCCACAGCTTGTGTGCCCCAGACTCTGGGTTGGGGGGAGCTCCTGACCGTGCCCAAGACCCTCTGCCCCTTCTTGAACCCCCGGCCTGGCCCAGCACCCTTAACATGCTGCTCAGAGCAGCGTGTCAGAGCTTTACCACATTGTATGTGAAACTGTGTTATGTCGGGTTGCATTATATTGGGGTAGAGGTGTACTTGAAAATGTAGAAAAACATCCAAAAATATTTAAATGTTATTCTATTATTGTTTAACAGTGCGATTAATCACAGTTAATTTTTTTAAATAGCTTTACAGCCATTCTGATAATACTTTATAACTTTTTAATTACCTACATTATATTAATTTTGCTTATCACATATCCTGGTAACAGTAGTAGATGCTGATTTTTTTTTTTTCTAGCTCTCGAACATTCACATATTAAACTTGTATTTATAGTTGGATGGCTTTATTGCACGAAACTGGGCCAGTCAGAAATCTGCTCTGGGAAGTGCCCTTGACCCGCTAGCTGATAAAATTCTTATCAGTGTCCTGTATGTCAGCCTCAGTTGTGCAAGTCTTATTCCAGGTAAGATCCTGTTAAATTCATGTATTTTTATTTTTTTCATAAGATAGTACTAAATAGTATGGAGAAGTGGACTTAATGCAGAAAGACGCTTCTTATGTTGTCAAGGAGAAAAAGCTTACAACAGTTTTGTCAATTGGGTTTTATTGTTGGCTGTTTAAAAGAAAGTTTAAAGAACTTTATTGAAATATTAAATCATAAAAGTCTGACTTTTAATTCTGTTCTGCTGTTCAGCACCTGAACAGTCTGTATCACTAGGTTCAGCTTCAGCAGTAGTTTGCTCTGTTTTTAACAAAGAATATTTTTATTGCACTTTCCACTCATAAAACTCACATTTTAAAAGAAGACATACGTCTTACACAAGTACATCAAACCACTATTCTGAGACTGATATTTCTCACTTTATCAATCTCTATGCTAGACTCCAGTTTTCCAATCTGAAATGGGGTGATTGGGACCACCCTTGCCAGTTAATTCAGATTTGTCTTGTCTGCTCTGGAGTTCATGCTTACTGGCAGTTACTGAAAATAGAGGATGATGTTTCTGGCAGGAGGGTGTTTTTCTCTCCACAGACAACAATGGAACCAATTCACCTCTGCCATCTGCATGGGTCTGACTGTACAGGAAAGGTGCTGGTTGCAGGAAGTGCTGCAGGATAATGTAATGCTCTTCTGATACCATTAGATGTTGCCATTGAGTGCTAAATCATACATTTTGCCTCCTACCCTCTCTCCCTTCTCAAATTTGCATTGCTTTTTATTTAGATGGAAAAGACGAATGGTTTGTATTTTCTTTGTGTTAATGGAGATTGGACATGTGAACATGTAGTAGTGGTGTATCATGGTGGACTTTGTCTATCTACATCTAAAAACCTGTTTAAATCAAATTTTTCAAATCCAGACAATTTCTTCTATATCTGTATTTTGTTGATTTTGTTTTTCAGTTCCACTGACTACTTTGATCATTTTGAGGGACATAGTGCTAATTGCTGCTGTTTTTTATGTGCGATACAAAACACTATCCCCACCGGTAAGTGTGTGGCTTTAAAACAAAGTGCAATGGACATGAAATCAAATAGGTTTGGACTTTGAATAGGTTATCTGTTAGGATGCGTATACAGCAGGGGTAGGAAGCAGCAATTACTTAACAAACATATTGGCCAAAGCTTTGTTATGCAGCTTGGTGTTGATCCAAAACTTAGGGGGAAATAGTGAAGCTTTACCTGGCAAGAGAACAACATTACATATGAGACTATGAAATTTAGGAGACCATAAACTAATACTTTACCAAATGAAATCCGACAATTATATCAGGGCCCAAAAGCAAGGTTCCATCACTTCACTAGTTATTAAGTAACCCTTTTATTGTCTCTGTATTGCCACTTGTACTGTTTATATTTCAGTTTAATGCTTTTACATAATTTTTTTAAATGTCAGTTTGTCATGGAGTAGATTAGCGTAACACAAACTCCAGTGCTGTGAGTGATTTTCTGTAGTGTATTATTTGTGGAGGTTTGTTTCAAACATACACGTTAAACATAAACAACCTTTATCTTTTTTTCACAGAGAACAGTTGGTAAATATTTCAACCCCTGTTATGCCACTGCCCAGTTAAAACCAACTTTCGTCAGCAAGGTAAAGGTGATCATTTTATTATAAATTACTGTTTCTTCAGCATCCAGGAGCTTTCACCATTCTGAAGCACTCTTAATTTTCTGACTGCTGTCTTCGGTAGCACTTAATATTGACAAATTCTTCTATAGGGCTTTATTCCACAAAGTCTTGAGTACTCTGGGTGTGAACCAGCAAAGCACGTGTTTAATTATAAGCACATAAGTTGTCTGATTAACAAAGCAAACGTGCAGCAGCTATATCTCAAAACTTATATTTTATCTGGTTTTCCATATATTGGCTTAAGGTTATCAATAACCTCTTAAGTAATGTGTAGGACATTAGTGTGGTAAAATTCTATTTCGGTACAGCCACAACTTATATTTAATTTTTACCAGATGAATACAGCAGTTCAGCTAATCTTGGTGGCAGCTTCTTTAGCGGCTCCTGTTTTCGATTACGTAGATAGCATATATCTACAGACTTTATGGTAAGTTACGTTTTTGTTTTTTGTGACATCTGTAATGTACTTGTAAAGAAACTAACAATTCCGATTGAATTAAAAAGTTAAATTCGTGGAACAGAAGCGTGTGCCTCAGTAAGCCTAAATTAGGTTACAGACGTATATGGTTGAACACTTCCAGATGAGATTTTCTTTTTGACTGAAACCAAACCAAGCAATATATCAGTGCTTAATTTGTTATGAGAGAAATAGCTAAACACATGAGGAAGCCAGTCAAAACCGAAGGATGAAAAGTTAAGAAACTAAAGACTTCCAAATCAGCATGAAGGTATTGCAGAAGGTATGCACATCCCTAAATTAAAATATATATATATATATAAATGTGGAAAAATCTGATATTGTTAAATGGAAAGTTATGGCATTTTTTCCAGTTAAAAGGGTTTCATGGCTAAAATTGTAGCACAAGTGATGCCAGTAGAAATGGACAAACTATGGCAGGTAAAACGAACTAGAAATTAACCAATTTGAAGAGCAAATAACTGTAAAAAAATAAGTTCTTTAAGTATTGCTGAAATAAGATGCTGGAGGGAGTCAGTGATGTCTACTAGATTACTAGGGAGGATAGGTGCAATCTATGAAAGTAAAACCATGTTTTTTTCCATCAGTCTTTCCTGGCGTAGCTGTTGTCACAGTTCAGGGCAACTGCACCTGTACTTTCCCTGCATGGGCCCTCAAAGGCACCGCCTCTAGGCTCCTAGCTCCTCAGCCATCACTTCTTTTTGGTGTTTTTCCAGGATGCAAAGTTCCCTATCTATACTGTGATTTTACCAGCAAGCCAGATTGACTAAACACACCAGTGTCTTTGCTTTGCTTTCTCTCTGAAGGTTTACGAATAGCATAATTACCAATAGTTACAAGTTACCACACAGCTCTTTAGAAGAAAGCACATTTATTCTTAAGGTGAAAACATTACAGGGAGAACATTAAAAAAAAAAAAAAAAAAAAGTTCTTATGCACATGCTAAAAGTTCACCACAAGGTACTTGTCAATCTTATAGGGCCTCAGTAGGCCAAAGTCCTTTCAACCTTTCCCAGGAAGAATTGGGACTCCCCTTGGACAGTTTGCTGGATCAGAAAGAAGGCCCTGAGTCAGTTTAAACTCACGCTGGGCATCCCAAAGTCCTTTCTTTGTCAGCTGGTCTTTGGTGAATCCGGTTTGAACTAGTATATATGAGCCTTTTTAGGTGGTGTGATACTTCTTGGGAGGTGTTACAACCTGATAGAATTTGCTTAATCACCCGTACTACTGTTAGTTCCCGGAGGAGCTGTAGTTTCCCTTCCCTGTGAAATTACATTCAGTCGCTGACCCACGATACATAAAACTTAATTTAGCAAGATCTCCCAAAGATATTGCAGGAAATTGCCAGGTCTCTCTCAGCTGTTTTCAGGTATAAAGGTGAGACATTGTCAATTTAGGAAGTTTAGAAAAAATTGATAATTTAAATTGAGACAAGTTATCAGAGTAGATGGTATTTGTCCATGAATTCTAAAGGAACTTACTATAAGAATGAAGTGGCTGAGCAGTTAATAGAAATACACAATCTACTATTGGTTAGAAACTATACTAAAGAACTGGTGGATCCAGTATACCTATTTTTAAAAAGGTTCTGAGGAATTAGTGACCTTATTTCAATAACCAAGTAAATGTGTTGAAAAATTTGTAAGCTGATATTATATGGAAGGAAGCTGGGATAGCTTCTGTAAAGGGCATTTTTGCTCTCACATGTTAGGATTCTTTAAAAGCTAACAGAATAGTGAATAAAGGAGAACTGGTAGATATAGCTTACCAGAATTTTGAAAAGGTCTCACAAGAGACCATTCACATGGCCTCTAAATTAACTATAAAAACAAATTAGATTATACTCGTTTTTAGAATACAGATTTGACTATTGCTTGCGTAGCCATTATCGGAGTGCAATTGATTGAAACAGTAGCATTATGGATATTTTAAGATGTAGCAAGCAAGAATTATTATCTTGATTTTAGTTTGGGGGGCGGTTCTGGTAGCAGTTGTCATGCATATATTTTTGCAAACAAGAAACTCTTGGAAGTAATCCTTTTGAACTGGGAATAGTGTTTCAGTGTCAGCCAGTTCTCAGGTTGGTGAACACTGCAGAAACACTGAGCCAGTTTCGTCCCCACTGTTCTGTCACAGGTATAACTGGATTAAAAATTCAGCCCAGTACATGATGAAGTCTGTGGTGAAGCAGACTACTGAACAATGAAGCTTGCTTATGTGAAAACACTTTGCTTTGCAGTGAGGTTTAGTTTTGAATATGAGATTTGTTGTTTACAGTCGAAGTTAGTCATTAAAATGAGAAGGAGTGGGTGAGAATTTCCTTAATCACACTTTCTTCAACCTTTGACCTCAGTCTCTGTGGCTAGCATAGGCTGTCCCATAATATACACACTCAGATTGTAGCAAAGAATAGGGAAACCATTTAAAATACAGCTTGGAACATTATTCAAATATTTATATTAACCATTTTTCCCCCAAAGGTGCATTACAGCTTTCACAACAGCAGCGTCTGCATACAGTTATTATCATTATGGTCGGAAAACAGTCCAGGTAATAAACAACAAATGAAATGTTACAGGAAGGACGATCTCATCACATCACCGTTTTTTATATTGCAAAGGACAATATAACTGGCCTATGAATAAGAATTCTGTTTTTCCTTAGGACAGTTGTTTCAATTCAAACCATGTCACCACAATTGGACTGATATGAAGTAAAAATGAAGTCTGATCATGTACTGTAAATGTATTGAATTTTCAATGTATTTTTGAAAGTTAAAAATAAAATTAAGAAAAATCACAATGTTCTTAAAGGCACTTTTAAGTCACCAGTGGCTGTCCTGCATTTTGAATCTTGTGTATCTTTTTATATTGCTTTTCAGAAGCTAAAGTTTATACACTTCCCGCAGAATTGGACAGTTAGATTCTATCTAGAATCTAGATATTAGATTTTAATAGCGTGCTGATGAAGCTCCCTTTTCTTCTCAGATCTAGTATGCATGGAGTTATAAAGACAAACTGTTGTATACTGTCTTAAGACAGAATCACTTATTAGGATTTACTAAATATTATAGTTTGCTGCAAAGGAAAGCATTAAATCACTAGGGAATGATACCTTCAGAAGTGTAAAGTAATCTCCCCCCCCACCCAAGTTTTTAAATCCTAATAGTCCATACAGTACTTCAGAGTTATTTTCTTCAGTAAAAATACCAAGGAAACTATCTGTCCCCAGAGAGAAGGTTCTAGTGACACTAAGGCTCATGGTGTAGTGTCAAAGACATAGATAGATTGAGTTCTTAAATAGAAGCATGTTTCTAGTACTGCTGGTTAATAGTGGTTGAGAAACCAAGGTTCTGAACTTCCTGTGTGAGCTATGCTGTGCGAGTTTAAAAACTGCTTGGTCAGTATGAGATCTTCTTGGAGCAGAAATATCAATATAAATAGAACTGAGAAAAATCAAGGCATTTTAAATGCTTGTCCAAATCACGGGATTAATTACAAACAGTTAAAGCTGCATATTCTGTGTGTGATTCTCCTGTATCTCTGACTGCATTGTTCATCAGGCATTGCTATGATCTCAATTTATCACCCATGATCAAAGAATAGAGCAAAACTATTTAAAGTTACAGAATGAAACGCCTGTTGATTGTTTATACTCTAATAGCCACAAAAAGTATCGGACAAGAGATTTCATATTAACAGTAATGAAATCTTCTTATTAAATACCTTGGAGCTAGATGTGTTTTTTGCATGTAGTAGCAAAGAACTGAGGTGTGAAGAAGTAAAGTAACTGAAAAATAGGTAATAAATGTTGGACTATGGTGCTCTATCACCAAAAGTGAATTTATTGTAGATACATACTGATTTTGAGGGGGTGTGGTTGTAGGTGTGTATATAAAACATTTTAATTTATCTTGTATAGAAATGGTTCACAGACAATGCTGCATTTTTATTCAATACCTGTCTCATAGCTATCACCATATACAGCAGTCCAAATCTCTTATTTGCAATGGAAGGATAAATGTAAAGCAAATCCTATAAAATGTTATTTCTTAATGTGCACGTTTAGTTAATTGGGAGTATTGTATTTCTTCGGCAACACATTTTTAAAATAGAGAGATGACAAAGTCCATTCAGGTTATTCCTTTTTTTTTTTTTTTTTTGGTTCATAACCACCAACTCGAGTATAGTGAGAGTATACCTGAATGTTGTTCCACTAGGGGATGGCAAAATGTTGAGGCTACTGAAGGATCATGTCAGCATGCAGGTGCCTCAGCACATCTATGAATACAATGGCTACACCATTTCATGATTTGTCTTTGTAGCTTATTGTACAGTTTCTTGGAGTTGTGTGTCTGAGGTATTTATATTAAATGAAGTTGTTAAACAGTGCAGAGCTGTTGGCTGTTTCTAGCATGTACATTAGTTGCTGCTTCTGTCCTTACTGGTTTATTCTGGATATTAACTGCTTCTAATAAAACATAGCTAAGGTACTGCAATGATGCCCCACCTTACCCATGAGAACAATCATGGACTCAGCATCCCACCTCTTTGTTGTGTAAAAATAATCACCTTGGGGCAGACATCTGAAAAGCAACTGAGTTCAAATGGCTGTATTTGTCAGGATGAAAGCTGTCCTTATTGGTCCATTCTGCAAGTGAAGAGTCTTTGAACAGTAAAAAGAACAGGAGTACTTGTGGCATCTTGGAGACTAACAAATTTATTTCAGCATGAGCTTTCGTGAGCTACAGCTCACTTCTTCAGATGCACAGAATGGAACACACAGACAGGAGATATCTATTATACAAGACATGAAAAGGTGAAGTATGCATACCGCAGGGAGAGTCTAATCAATTGAGATGAGCCCCCCCCCCCTAGTGCACAGTTATTGGCTGCATTTCCAGGTTTCGTGGTGGTGAGAAACAATGCTGCTCTTGGTTGTTTTAAGTTCATTCTTTTTCATTGATGGCTTGTTGGATTGATGGGGAAATAGTTTAGACTTTCTCCCTGCAGACGTAGTTATTTAGGTCTTAATGCTGCATGTTGCTGGAACAAGTAGAGCCAAAGTCAGACTAATTAACAGTTCTTTATAAGTGTGGAACAGCTTTAAAATAAATATTAACAATAATAGGAAACTTAATTTGCAGGTTTTAAAATAATTTTTCCATTTTGCTGCTGATGCCTGAAAAAATTAAAATTATGATTCATGCTTCCTTTCTATATCATAGGGATTGTGCTCTTTTGGTCTATTTTTCTGTTTGCAAGTCACTTTTAATATAGGTTTCGTTTATGGAAAGTTAGTGAGGATAACTGACGTCAGTGACTCAGAGTGGTATAAACGATATTCTCCAAGGCATAGGGTAGCTATCAAAAGATGGTGCCAAGCATTAACTGCAGCTGGAGTGGAGCAGGAGGGGAAAAATTGGGACTCAGTGATGACAGGCACTAGGAAACATATTGAGATTTGTGATACAGAATGAAAACCCAACAATCTTGACATCAGAGTACATGCTAGTGTACCAGAATAAAAATGATACTTTATTGTGTGCTCCAAAACTACTGTGAAAAGAGATGTCCAGATTTCACTCCGATCAAACAGGAAAAAAAGTCCTGACCTCATTATTGTACACTTGTCTGTTGACTTTAAAACAAGAACAAGACTATGGTTATTTCATTATCATGCTGTATTTTTATTTCCATTAGTACAGGGCGTGTGATATTTCTACCATGGTAAAATTAACCATCACAACACACATACCTTTCATCCGCAAGGATCCCAAAGAGCTTCACAGATTATATTCATACAGCACCCCTGATATGTAGCCACCTCTGCTAATGAACACCTGCAATCCTGAACAACAAGCAGGGAAAGAAATACTTGATCAAGGCAGCAGGATAACTCCAGTCTCTTGTGAACAGGACGTTGGGTGCTTTAAGGCTGAGATTTTCAAAGCTGCTTAAAGGATTTGGATGCCCAATTCTTATTTAAATTAAATGAATTGGAATCCAAATCCCTTAGGCATCTTGGAAAATCTCATCCTAAATGTCCAGTAGAATGGACAGGATATCAGTTTTAAAGAATTTATCTCAATCCCTACCACACTAGGTTGCACTTATACTCAGGGCTTGGCTACGCTGGAGAGTTGCACTGCGGGTGGTGGGTTTACAGTGCTGCAACTTACTCGCCATCCACACTTGCAAGGCACATACAGCGCTGCATCTCCCTGGCTGCAGCACTGGCTGTACTCTTGCTCTGCCTGGGGTATAACGATTGCAGCGCTGCTCCGCCAGTGTGGCCACCAAAAGCGCTGTAATTAGCCGCCAGAGGTATTTGGAGGTATCCCAGAATACCTGTTCAGCCACTCCCAACAGCGCTGCAAATGTGGCCATACTGCAGCGGTGGTAGCTGTCAGTGTGGCCACACTGCAGCGCTTTCCCTACGCAGCTGTATGAAGACAGCTGTAACTTCCAGCGCTGTAAAACACTGATTTTTACAGTTGAAAGGCACTATATACACGTCAGGACTAATTTTCGGGCAGCTGATCGGGAGGTCCCGATGATGATGATTTTAAAATGAAGTGAGGGGGGATAGGGGTGGCGCAACCTGATGTGGAAGGAGGAAGAGGCATAGTCCTGACGTTCCTTGACTATAGTGCTTCTCTAAACTAATCTAAAGTGATGATGAAGCACCCAAAAGAAAAGCCCTGATAGAAATAATCCCTAGCATATATATAGTGCCTTTCAGCTGTAGAGATCAGTGTTTTACAAAGGTGCAAGGGTTTATAGATTTTTAAAACCAGAAGGGACTGGTGTGATCATCTGATCAAACCTACAAAACAGTGACTGTAGAATTTTGTCCTGTGTTTCCTGCATCAAGTCCCTAATTTATGGAAAAACATCCAACATCATATCACTATCCTCCTTGTACAGATGGGGAAATTACTAAGAGGAATGGGTAGATTTAAAAAAAAAAAAAAAAAAAGGTTTTCTGGTGCCTAAAGGTTGTGCCACCCCTATCCCCCCTCACTTCATTTGAAAATCATCACTTCTCAATCAGCTGCCTGAAAATGATTATACATTATAATAAAAAGAGAAACTTCACTCTGAACACAGATCTTTGGAAATGGAGAATAGAGATCTCAGAAACAGGCCAGGTGATGTCCTGTTGTAACAAAACTAAGCATTTGGAGCCACAGATGCCCCTGGTGTAATTTCTTTAGAATTACAACAGAGATGAAGTCAGTTCTGTGAGTGAGCAGCTGGATTCCACTTAAATGTGTTGCTATAAGATGTTTTACTGCAAAATATGTTGACAAAACTACCTGGGGCTAATTACATGGCTGCAGTTTTAAGGGGTAATCAAATGCTGGGTTTTTATAAGAGATGAGGTGTGTGCTGTATTGCTCAGCGTGAGGCTTTTTACATTTTTGATACAGACACACAGACAATACAATGGTGGTGATTAGAAAGACCCCACTTGCTAGGGACAAGACCACAAAGATGGATTTATAGCTGGGCTTTGTTGTAAACTGGGTGCACGGATTGCCCAAAATCTTCTCACTTGTCGTCTGGCTTGATCCTGCTTTGTTAGAAGCAATCACGCACACCCAATAGGTGGTGTCTGGTGAAAGTTTGTATAGTGTATGCTGCCTCGCTGTGGGATAGATCTCATCAACCAGGATCTGGGTCTTCTCACTGCCTTTGGCGTGGTATGCAAGCTGATAAGTATGAACAACTGAACTGGGGGCACACCAGTGGATCTGTGCTGATGTGTCTGTCGTTTCAGACACTTCTCTGAGCCTCGGTGGATCTGGAACAGTGTCTTCCCCAGACACTCCAGGACACAGACATGGGGACAACCTCTGAAGTTCAGAGCATGGCTTCTGGAGCTGGTGGCAGGGGTCGTAGTCACAAGAGACTATTATCAGTTGAGTTACGCTTTCCTTTGGTTGATCATCGTAATAGTCATCTTCATAATCCACTTTTATTACAGCATGGGTAGGATTTGGAATAAGGTTTGGGTTTGTGGGGTTATGCGGCTGTTGATCTGTCTGAGATGGACTTACTGTGCCAGGAAAAAGAGGAGAGTTTGTCCCTATTAGTCTTGTCGCTTCAGTGGAAGGGTTATTAGTAGACTGGTAGAATGTTTCCTCTTGAGGAAACAAAGCGGTGGTCGTTGTAGCATTTCTCTTCAATGGATCTGTTTTGATTGTACTCTCAGTGCTTTGCTGAGTTAAGGAGTCGCTATAAAGCTCTCCCAGAATTGTTGAAGAGGTGGCTGCTGTTCCTTCAGTAGTGGGATCAGTAGTAGATTTGGAAAAAAGGTCCGCAGTTGTGGGATCATTCTTCATCTGAGCTGTTTGCGTCATACTTACCATGTTTCGTGACACCAAGGAGTCGCTGTAAAGTTCTTCAGCAAATAGAGCAGAGTCCATCATTGCTGCCACAGTAGTGGAATCAATAATGGGAAGGTTGGAAGAGTCTTCCGTGAGAGGGGGAGTGTTTGATGTGGGGAATGTGGTATTTCTCTTGGCCTGGCATTCATCATAGAGTTGTAACAGCGAAAGAGACGATGAGGATGAAGGCTTCTCTCTGTCTTCTGAGGCTGTATTGCAAATGGTGTCAGATGCCCTGCAGGATGAAGCAAACGAGTTACAATCAACATAATGGTTATAGGACAGCATCATCAGCATCTATGAAATGTGTCAGATAGTGAGCTGCTAATCCCAGTCAGAAACCTGTTCTCTCACATGAAATCTGGGGCCAAAGCCTAGCAGAGTCTTGACTACAGTTCTGCACTTTCAGGCTGATTTTCCTCCCCATATTACCAACTTGGCTGCATATGTTTTGCGAGGTGCAGCAAATACCCCCTAACTGGGAAGGCCAGGGGTCTGATTCAACAAGGTGCAGTGGTAGTTGAAGGCACAACACACAAAGCATTAAGCGCCAAGGCCATGTTGAGTAATGCTCTCCAAATCTGACAGCAGGGGACAGTGTAGAGTGAGGTGCAGTTACTTCCACAGTATTCTTAGTCCCAGCTGGGTCAGGAATCAGAGCTCACAATTTGACTTCAGATCTCCAGGGCACGATGTCATTAAGGCCACTGAGCTAGCTTACATTTTATCTGTACTCGCAGCAACGTACTAATGGGGGGAGGCAGAAAATAAATTATCAGTAGATGCCATCATTTTATAGTTCTGCTTGTGTTAACGGCATAGTGCTGCTTTCAGATATAATTAGCCCATACTTAGTTCTTGAAGGAAACTTTATTTTAGATGTCTGTCCTTTGAGGAACAGATAGCGATTCTGACTAATATTGATGGGGTTCATATTTCAACAGGAAAACTACACCATCCATGCATAACTTGTAGCAAACATTGAAGTAAACAGGCTCAGGATAATCTTTATGCTCACTCCTACATTCCTGTTATGTGAGTAATATGCAACTGACAGGTCATTTACCTTTGCAGTACAACTCTCTCTGGATCAGAAAGTAGCCAGGAAAGTCCACAGTTGCACTCTAAAGGATTTCCATACAGGTTGATGCTGATGCTACCTGATGAGTTGATATTCCAAGGATTAAAGGAACTCAGGTTACAGCTAGGAGATGAAAATTTTGAGAATCTTTAGCAAGTATCGGCTAAGGCTCCAGGGCTGGATTGTGCTTTAATAGCCTAGTCTGGGTAAGGGATGGCATGCAGCCTTCTCTGCTCCCGGGGGAGGCAGTCATTTGTTCCTGGCTCATAGCAGATTACTAATCCCCCCTCAGAAAAACCAAGTTCATTCTCACATATTACTCCATTTGCTCACGTATCTCCCTCACGCATCATCACATCCGCCCCAATTTAGGTTCATTCTCTGCAGCAAACTTATGTTAAAGGCATAACCAGAATGCAGTAGGAATGGCAGCCGGAAAGGAAACAACCCTGTACCCAGCAATTCTGCTTTGGTAAAGTTTTGGCTTATCCCTGAACCCTGGTATTTATCTTGGATTTCACTTCATCCTACACCTATTCTCCTGCCCTATGGTGCTCCCAATTCACTCTCCAGCCTCCTTTCAACCCCTTCACACCATGTTTGGAATAGCTTCAGTTTCTGCATGCCAAGCATCCACCTTACGTTGACTCATTTGTAGAACCCTGCAAATCTGCAGATGTCCACTTTATATCCACGGACCACATTTGCAGATTGCGGATCAGATGTGGATACAAATTTTGTATCCGCGCAGGGCTATATTCCTTGGTACAATGTTACCAGCTGTGTAATGATATTTGATGTTTTTCTTGAATCTCCAGTTCCTGGAGTCCAGGGAACAATTTGAGACTCTCAGCATTCATTTTTAAAAAAAAAAAAAAAGGTAAGTTTTGAGCCCTCATGGTTTCAGAGAAAAGCTTGAAAATGTGACCCGAGTGCACATGACAGGGTCAGAAACAAGAAGGCAAACAAAAGGCATGTTTTAAAAATCTCAGGATTTTAAGCCAGTCTGTGATTTTTAAGCATTATTCCTGAGTTTTGAACACTTGGGGATAGCAAAATTGCTGTTGTCTCTGTAACTTCTTATGCCTGAATTGTCTTGTGCTTTTTCCTTCTGAGTTAGACCTAAGCTCTGTGAATAGAGAGGCCTTCTTTGCCCATCTTCTGTACAAGCACTGGGTGAATTCTGTACCAAAATCCAGCAGTGTAGCTGAGAGCAGAATCTGATCTTTTCTTTGTTCACTACCACTGAGACTTGTGTTCTGTTCTCTGTTCACGCATCCAGTGCCCTGTTTCTTCATTTTCTGCTGCATTCATATTCCTGGCTGGTGGCTTAAAGGATTTTCCACAATATCCTCTAAATCCTTTCCTAATCAGTCCTGACTGCTCTATTTGCAATATACTTGCTATTCTGGTACATTGCCTTCATTGTTCACGTTATACCTTTAACTGTGTAACCCATGGTATATGATGCAAAATACATCCTCAGTGCTGCACCCTTCCCTGTAAAGAATCACAAAGTTGCTTTCTCCTAACATGGTACAAGAAACTCTTCAAGAAGCAATAACTACTGTCTCTCTCTGCTGCACTGCAGTTTCTACCTAGAACTCCTCCTGCCTGGCTTCCTGATGGAAGTTTAAATAAACAGTAAACACACCTGTACACCATCTAGGGTGACAGACAACAAGTGTGAAAAATTCGGACGGGAGTGGGGGAGTAATAGGAACCTATATAAGAAAAAGCCCCCAAAATCGAGACTGTCCCTATAAAATCGTGACATCTGGTCACCCTAACACCATCCATAAATGGAGCACTGCTGCTATTCTGATGGAATATTGGTACTTCAAGAGATTGCTATGAGGTTCTGTTGCAACACGGGTTACAATGGACACCAGCAGTGAGGTACAGATTAGCATAGTCTAGTGGGTTATGGGAGTAGACACAAAAGCCAACTGCTTCTGCTAGTGACCCGGTGTTGACTTTGGCCAAGCTCCAGCATTGCCAACTCTCATGAGTCCCAGTTGTAGACTAGGCCCCCATTGTCCTAGGCACTGTACACATACAGACCAAAAAGACGGTCCCTGCCGCAAAGAGCTTGCAATCTAAGGGTATGTCTACACTACTTGCTGGATCGGCAGGCAGTGATCGATCCAGCAGGGGTTGATTGATCATGTCTAATCTAGACACGATCAATCGACCCTCCCCCAAGCGCTCTCTCGTCGACTCCTGTACTCCACTGTCGAAAAAGGCACAGGCAGAGTTGACTCACTGCGGTGAAGACACCACGGTAAGTCAATCTAAGTACATTGACTTCAGCTATGTTATTCACGTAGCTGAAGTTGCGTAACTTAAATAGATCCCCCCCAGTGTAGAACAGGCCTAAGTAGATATTTCAAGTTCCTGGTTTGAGCATGTCTCACTTATTGTTCCCATCTCTCTTCCTAGGGTCTACTCAGTAGAATTACTTAGGTCTGATCTACACTAGCAAGGTAAGACGATTGAAGTTGCGCTAGTTAAATTATGTAAGATACGTAACTTAAGTCGATGTAGCTTAAATCAACTTGCAGCGGTGTCTACACTGCGCTATGTCGACTGGAGACACTCTCCTACCGACTTACCTTCCGTTTCTTGGGGAGGTGGAGTACTGAAGTTGATGACAAAGCGTTCTCCCATTGACTTATCACGTCTTCACCAGACCTGCTAAATCGATGGCTGCGGAATTGTCACAGCAGCACCAATTTACCCCATAATGCAGACAAGCTCATTCTCACAAATTCTGAAATCGTTAAGTCAATG
This sequence comes from Chelonoidis abingdonii, assembly GCF_003597395.2. Taxonomy (NCBI): domain Eukaryota; kingdom Metazoa; phylum Chordata; order Testudines; family Testudinidae; genus Chelonoidis; species Chelonoidis abingdonii. Next base: position 210,537,722 of record NC_133771.1, on the reverse strand, counting down.
GAGCTGCGCCAATTTACACTAGCAGGGGATTTTGCTCCATAAATTTCCAGTCCATCAGCCTTATAACGTCTGATGAGCGCACTTAGGCCTGGTTGAGGCTAAAAACTCCAAAGGTGAGGGAATGGGGGGCATTGGGTTTTCCCACAACCCAGGCGTGATTAAGCTGCAGGGTCATTAATACTTTGGACCAGATTCTCAGTTCCATTCCTGCATCTCCACTGAAGTCAGTGCAGGTGAGAGGGAATTCTGGCCTTTCGAGTTCAGTGAAACAGACTGTTCTAAATCACCAGTCTGCCCAGGAAAGGAAGCTGTACAGAAAGAGCTGCACACTGACAGGTGCCAACAACTGCACCAGGCTCAGGCAGGGGCGGCTCTAGGGATTTTGCCGCCCCAAGCACAGCAGGCAGGCTGCCTTCGGCGGCTTGTCTGCGGAGGGTCTGCTGGTCCCTTGGCTTCGGCGGACCTCCTGCAGGCGTGCCTGCAGGAAGTCTGAAGCCGCGGGACCAGTGGACCCTCCGCAGGCAAGCCACCGAAGGCAGCCTGCGCGCCCTACGCGACCGGCACATGCGCTCTCCGTGCTTGCTGCCCAGCACCGCACTGCGTAAACAACCGCTGGTCAGGCTGGACTGCCCTGGCTCAGACCTCATAAAGCAGCTGTCAGGCATTTCTGCATCTATGAATTAGTTGGATGGGGAGAGCCTGTACTCAGTATCCTGGTGCATTAAGGCTGGGAGCTGTGAAGAAGTCATCATGGCTCTTGATTCGGGACAGTTCTACGACGCTGGTGAGTTTAGAGCAACTTATGCTGCTGTAGTCGACACTACTATGCCCTCTCTGCCAGCAGATCCAGAGTCAGTGTACTCCAGCCACACTCTCTAATCCCCGATGCCTCTCTAAAGGCTCAAGGCGAGTAGCATAGGACCACATCAGCTTCTGCAAAGGGAACCTCCAACAATGAGGAGATCTGCAATTCTGGACTTGCAAGCTGAGCAGGGAGAGATTTGGCACACCCGGAAATCTAGTTTCTGCGTGCACAAGGCCTTGCAGAATCCAGGGAATTGAATGGCATTCCCCATCACTAAGACGTTCCTATTGATGACTCAGCAGCAGGGGGCATCAGGGGAACCCAGCTGTCAGACATTTCAGCGATAGCAAAAAAAACATTTAACACATAGTGAGCAAAGAAAACCTCTTCTGAAAGTGAGAAAGGTAGTACACATCAACAATGCTCCGTCTCCTTGCTCACGCAGATCGTTGGCAATTCATTCTCCAGCCTGCAGCTTGAATAGAGCCGCGTATGAACTCCTCAGCTGATATTGCAGGGATGACCTAAGGCTGACCAAGTCTGGGCCCATCCTGTGAACTGCAGCAGAGAGACCTGGAACGTATGTGAGCGGAGCACGTGCGCATTAGGAGGCCAGTAGGTAGACTGGCAGCGTATTGAGTTTTACTGCAAACGAGCGTGCGTTATTAGAAAATGCAAAATAACACGAAATAAATGAAAAATCTCACTCTGCTTGGGTGCTGGCGGGGGGGGCTGGCTGGTCCACTGTCCGGTATTGCAATGGCAGCTGGCATACTGCTGTCATGGGCGCCCGCTGGTGGCCCTCCAAAATAAATGAATAGTTGCTGTGACCTGGGTACCAGGTCTGATCGCAGAGTGAGAAGCATAGGCTGGCAGCCTGTGTGCCAGAAACTGTTGTGCATTGTGAGCTACTTGGGGGCTTCAATCCCCAAGTCCTCTCATTCCTGAGGGCAGGAAGTACCCCGCCTGCCCCCTCCCCTCCCGCATGGATAAAATGGATACATCAAATTAACATGAAATTCCCAAAAGTAAAATGAAAAATTGTATATATAAGAATTTCCCAGGGTTTTAGTTATTTCCCCAGTGGTTTAGCAGCACACGTGTAAGGCAAAGTGCCCTCATGTAGGGCAGAGTGCTGGATTGATTAGTAACTGGGCTGGAACCTCTGCTAGGGAATCCTTGGATTTGGCTGCATGAGAACAGCAGGTTTATAGTCCCCCTTTACACATCCAAAGCTACTTTCCTTTGTCTCGCTCAAAGGATTTGAGCAATTATCCATTCACTGAACCTCACCAGGTCGGAATTATTTCACCCATTTGATTGGATGAAATGTTACAGGAGCCCAGGAGGGAGGGGGGGGAGAGAGGGGGAGAGAGAGAGAGGGGACAGACTGTTGTAGAGAGGAGGGATGGTCTTGTGGCTAAGGGGCTAGACTGAGGAAATTGGGGTGCAGTCTAGGCTTTGCCACAGACTCTGAGTCACTGCCTCTCTGTGACTCAGCTCCCCTATTTATACAATGGGGATGATCATCCTCCCATGGTCCTATCTTGTCTATTTAGACTGTAAGCTCTTTGGGGTGGGACTTGTCTCTTGCTCTGTGGATTGATAATGCCTAACAACAAGGCCCTGGTCTTGGTGGAGGCCTCTCTCTGCTGTGCCAACGATAAGAGGAGAAGGCAAAGGGATTAGGCAGGGTTTAGATGGGGGAAAAAGGAAAGGCAGATGTTAGACAGGCCACTGAAGAACAAGAGAAGGGCTTTGGGAAGACTCTGGATAGGAAAAGAGGAGGAAAGGGGGAAGTTAAAGATAGCTCAAGGCTGAGAGCTCAGCTGGATAATCAGAGAGGATAGTGGATGGGGACAGAGGGATTACGAGGACAGATAAGAAATTCTGTTGTGGGCAGGTGTAGTTGCTTGTGCTAATAGCTATTTCTCCACCTTCCCCTCTGAAGTCTTGTCTACACAAGAGAATTCCCATCATTGTTTATTGTAACCAACGGGTGGGTGTGTTTTAGAGCTTCCTCCACTGTGCCTGATTGATGGAGGATATGACTCTGTTACAGCCCCAGCTAGTGACCTTTACCTCAAGCTGTCGCAGCTCCTGCCACCAGCTCCGGAGGTCCCCAGTTCTACTGCTGGTGGCTGTGACATTAACAGTGGTTTCGCTTCATCAGGTTTGATCAGGCCCCATGAGTACCACAAAAATCGTCAAACTTACTTGTCTCGAGAAAGGTCCCACTCAGGTCAAGCACGTCAATGGTGCTCCTAGCTCTGTTCCCGGTGTCTCCCTGCAACACATTCAAGGCAAAGGCTGAAGCACTAATCCCTCCGCCATTCTCATGCCCTAGCAGAGTGGCAGACAAGTTCAGGAACTGTAGCTGTGGATAACAGGAGAAAGACAGAGGCTGGAGTTCAGTGATGGGGTTTCCAGCCAGCGACAGCCACTTCAGGTTTGGCAGGTGGGCTGTCTGGCATGATGGCAGAGAGGACAATTTATTAGCGCTTAGGTCCAGGAACTGGAGGCTACCGAGGGCTCTGGTTCCCCACGCAATTTCTTGGATGTAGTTGTGCCTCAAGGAGAGGGCACGCAGCTTTGAGAAGTTCGCTATCTCCACGCCACTCAGCGAAGGTAACTGGTTGGTGCTGAGATCTAAGGCCTCCAGACCCCCAGGCAGGCAGGCAGGGAAGGCTTGCAGGCTGTTGTTGTTCAGTCGCAAATGGGTCCATGTCTTGTTCCCCAGATCCTCACAGGACATGCTGGTAAGATTAACGTCGTTTTCCCAGGGGTCTTGCTGGGTCAACTTGAAAAGAGCTGTAAAATCCCCCAATGCAGCTGGAGCTGCACTGTCTGTCAGGCCGGCTGCTGCCTCCCACGCCAGCAGAGAGAGAGCGAGCAGGAGGGAAAACATTCTTTTGATTTTCAGGGTGGGGGAAACAAAACCAGAATATAGAGAAGTAAATTAAAACTCTTTGGGGCTGCCATGAGCTATGTGAAAACAAAACACCGCTAAATGTTTTGCTGGTGCCTCCAGATGGTGGAGGTGATAATTAGAGTCTCTGCTGTAATTAAACTGCCATAAAGATGAGGCATTTGGGAAGGAAGTCTCATCTGAGCATATTTAAAGATACATAAAACCTTTCATCCCAAAGGCAACCAATGTGTGTCCCAAACTGTATCTTATTATTTATTAGTTGTATTATCTTTCTAGCACCTAGGAGGCCCACTCACGGACCAGGAACCCATTGCGCTAGGTGCTGCACAAACACAATTGCAGCATTATCATCTCTGCCTAGCTGTAGACTCAGAACTGAAGGTCTGAGGGGAGAGCAGCAGCCAACTTAGGGCTGGTCAACACACAAAAGTTAGGTTGACCCATCTGCGTACTTAAGTCAACCCAAGTCCCTAATATTGACAGTTTTTGGTCAATGGAAGAATTCTTCCGTCGATCTAGCTACCGCCTCTTGGAGAGGTGGATTTGACACAGCGATGGGAGAAGGCCTTGCATTGCTGTAGTAAGTGTCTACACTAAAGCCATAGCGCTTTCTAGTGCAGACACACCCTGAGGCTGTAAACTCTTTTGGCTGTGTGTTTGTACAGCACCTAACACAGTGGGTTACCGGACCATGACCGGGATGCCTAGGTGCTACCACAATACATATAAATAAGTAGTAAAAACAATACATACACAGCACATGCATGAGGGGATAATTTTCAACAAAGAAAATGGGTAAATGTCTCCTCTTATATGAAGTTCAATAGGCTCTTTAATCACCATACAGAGCAGACAGGAGCTTGCCTCTAAAGGTCCAAAAATCAATTGCGTGGGTGATCACATTTTCCACCTTGCCATGGTCTTGTTCTCTCATGATGTGGGGCACTGGCAGTGGGGAGCCAGGGCTTGGAAGGTCAAGTGTGCCCACGGCAAGGTGGCTCCTACAAAGTGGCCTGCAGAATGCAAGTGTCGGAATCTTATGGGTTCTAAGAGAATGATCTTGGAGATTTTCAAAAGCCCCCCGAGGATTTAAGAGCACAAGGCCCATTGACTTTCCTTTCACTGGGGCTTGTGGGGAAAAGCAGCTGGGTTCCATTGAAAGTCAGGCTGCTTTGGCAAGATCTACAGTAGGAGTGCTTTGATGTATAACAATACCAGTATACTGTACTGGCAGAGTGCTAGTGTTACTCCTGGGGGAATTCTGTGCCAAAAAATTTAAAATCCCCCAAAATTATCTGTGGACAATATTTAAAATTCTGCATATTTTATTTGTCAAAATAATACAACATAATCACTCCAGTTTCAGTTATTTTGGTAATTTATTTCAAAATACATAAAAGATGAGGCATTATGTACTGTGACAGACCCAGACCAATGGGGTACAGGAGTCTGGTAGAGGGCAAATATACTGGTCGCTAGATGAGTAGTTTTCTGTTCCCTGAGTGACCAGAGCAGGGGCTGCACTAGAGTAATCAGGAACCTG
>NC_133771.1:210523848-210531136 GCF_003597395.2 Chelonoidis abingdonii | reverse complement strand
CTCAACCCCCTTTCAGCTATCCTCATTCCCATGTGGATCTGTACTCACTGTCCCTCTGGTGTTCCTGCACCCCCCACTTCCATTCAGCTCCTGCCCCAGTCTGTCCCTCCCACTAGCCCTTCTGAACCCCCCACTCTATGATTTCCCCCAGCAAGCTCGTGTGCTCCACTTTGTCTCCCCATACTCCATGCCTCCTCAACTGGCCCCATAGGCAGGGTGCCATGCGGAACACAGCCTCTCCTCCTTATTGGCAGCTGGCTGCCACAATGAGTTGTTTGTTCGAGTGCCACAGCAGTCCCTGGTGGGTGAAAGGGGTAGCTGCAGCACCTCTCTGGCAGAATGTATTTTCTGCAGAGAAAAAAATTTGCGGGGAACATGAATTCCGCACACGTGTAGTGGTGCAGAATTCCCCCAGGAGTATAGTGTGGACACAGCCTTTACCAGCATTGCTGTGTTTTTACCAGTATAGCCGAGTCTACAGGAGGGCATTTGGCCAGCACAGCTACATCGGTCAGGGTTCACACTCCCCGATCAGCATTGCTATGTTGGCAGAGTTTTGTAGTGTAGCCGTTGCCTAAGCCATTTCAGGGCTTTTGAAAACCTGTGCTCCTAAATCCCTTGGGCACTTCTGAAACTCTCCCCTTGATCTGCTTCTAGCTCTTTGACAGTTACACCAATAGCCCTTTCCCAAGGGGTGGCAGGGGCCTTGCAGCAGGTGACTTTCCTGGTAGTAGAGGATTCAGTGTCACAGACTCAGGGTTTTCCAGTGTCAAAGATGTATTACAGTGTATGCAGGGGTCCTCATTGCCTTGCACCAAAATGGCCAAAACTCAAGAGGGGCCATTTCCCCCTGCAGAGAGAGACCTGTCAGCAAGAAGCTGCTCCCTTGGTCACTCACTGCTTTAGCGCACTCTGCTCCCATTCCCTACCTGAGCTCTGGAGCTTTTTACCTGGAAAAACCCCAGCCTCTGAACTGCTTGTTCTGGACCCTGTGACCTAGGTAAGGGGGTTTGAGTACTAGTTCTTCTTTTGTGCAGCTCTGGTTGGAGCCTGCTCCTCACCGGTCCCCATCCAGACAAAGGAGAGTGCCTATAAATCCCCTAACAGCCATAGCTGTGAGGGGTCCCTTAGGCAAGGCCAGGGACACAGAGAATTTCCCGCTGAGGACTTGCAGGTGCATGAGCCATAATATATATCACACTGCTATGTGCGCAGCACCAGTGGGTTCGATCCGCTGCCCCTCCCCAGATCACTCTGCATCAGAAGTGTATGCAGCTCCCACCCCCACCCCGTGCATTTCTCCTCGTGTGTGCCTACAGCGGCTGACCCTCCACAGCGAGGAGCACCCTCTGTTCAGCAGGGAGCTGAGGAGCCTGCACCTCAGAAGTGCTCAGCTCTTTGCAGGATCTGGCCTGTCATTAGTATCTCGTTACATCTGCCTTCCCCATCCCTCTCCTCTGTAGTGCTTGCTCTAGGTCAGAGCTGGCTGGGTGCGTGTATGCTGCAGCCTTCACCCCTCAGCCACCACAACAGCAGCTGCCAGGCTTCTCCATAAAGTGCAGATGCCCTCCCTAAATTCCATCTGCTGCCTCCCCAGAGCCCCGTGCTGGCTGTGTACGACACAGCCTGTTCCGCTGCCCCTGCGTGCAGGCTTTGCCTGGAACAAGTGGGAAGAACTGAACAAAGCGACAGCTGTGCATGCACACAGAGCTAGCTATCTCTGGTATCTGTCCCCCTGCCATTGCCACAGTATCTGAGCAGCTCAGCCTTGACTGTATTTATCCTCCCAACCCCCTGGTGAGCTGGGGCAGTGATGTTATCCCCACTGTACAGATGGGGAACTGAGGCAGAGAGAGACTAGGTCCTGTTTTCTGAAGGTGCCTAAAAATGCAGACAGGTGCCTAATGGGATTTTCTAAAGGGTGTAAGTGGGTTAGGTGCCTAACACCCATTTGGATTCTTTTTAAATCAGAGGGAGTTTAGGCAACTCAGACTCCCCCTAGGCACCCAAGTACCTTTAAAAGTCTCACCGTAAGTGACTAGCCCAAGGTCACACAGCCAGTGTGTGGCAGAGTAGGAACTTGAACCCAGGAGGCTTGGGGCTCAGGCCTAGTGCCCTAACCATTAGACCATATTCCTGCTCTGCTGGCATCTTAAAGCTGAACCCTCAGCCAAAAAAATCTAATTGGCAGGGTGATTAAAGCCCATTGCTATATGGCACACAGAGGTCAATTGTGTTCCCCTTATTGCTCTGCTAGGAATGGTTACCATTCGCTGCTGCTGCAGCCCCTGCATTGGGCCAGGCATTTTCCAGTCCCGCTTGCCTTCTGTCTGTGACAAGCACAGGGGAAATGGGGTCTGTGTCCCCTTTATGCCCCCCCATCTGAGGCCTTGCAAGAGCCTGCTCTGCCGTCAGCCCAAGAGAGAGCAGCCTCAGGGTCTTCTGCCTCCAGTCCAGTCCTGGGGCAGCAGAAATGCCACAAGCCCTTGTGGAGTTCAGACCCAGGGGGACAGGTGGAAAATGGGCTGGTTAGAAACCTGGACATGTCAGTGCCCACAGCCAGTCCCACCCACTCAGTCGCAACAGATTGCACATACCTGTCCAGGCCGCCTGCTGGGGTCCGCGCTGCTCTGATTGCCTGGCGCTTGCTTTATACATATGAGTGACTCAGCTGCATCTGTTCTCCTCTTCCCACAGCTAGGGGAGAGATCTGGCCTAGCCTCCCTCCCCCACATGCCAGCTTCCCCACCCTCCCCAGGAGGGGGGGAGGGGACAGGCCCACTCTCCTCCCCTCTCCACACTCCCAGCTCCCTCGCACCCTTACCAGCAAGGTGGTGGGAAGATTTCTTAACCCCTCCCCAGGCAGGACCAATCCCTCCCCCACAGCCTGAGGGGGTGGGGGGGAGAAGAGAGAGGGAGAACAATTTCTATACCTCGCTCCTCTTTGTCCACCCACACTGGGGTGGGGGGTGCTATTAGGTCTCTTCACTAAAGGGTCACGGTGAAGAAGGGCCGATGCTGACGGTTGTCTGCTGACACCAGCCTTGAGATTTCTCAAGCAGCAGATAAAGTCGCCCGCTCGCTTACATTTCTCCGCAGGCGCCTGGAGACTCAAAGTGCAAACCCTGGAAACAGCCACACCAGGCAAGTGGTTTTTAAGAGCAGCCTTCCCTGGAAGGAGGCCCCAACTGAATGTAGAAACCAAAGTTCTCACCTCAAGTACCATCCCCCCCGGAGGTCTGAGGAACGGGGTGTTTCCCCACCACTGACCAGAGAAGGGCGTAACCTGTGTTTGGCAGACTGGACATGTTGGAGGCATTGCTCATTAATTATAAAGCTGCCGTGGGCTCTAGTCCCAGCTCTGCCCTTAGAGCTGGGGCAAGTCCCTTCCCTTGGGTTTTCTCCCTCACCTTATGTCTGTCTCATCTACCTCACTTGTGAGCTACAGGACTGTGTTTGTACAGTGCCTGGGACACTGGGGCCCTGATCTCAGGCGGGGCCTCTGGGCACTACTGTAATGCAAATAATCATTAGGAAGAGGAAGGAGATGAAGATCTTATAGGAAACCACACAGACAGCAGGGACAGGAGTCACTAGGGACTGCACCAAAGTGAAAGCGTAAACAAAAGCCCAGGACCCCAGGTGCTACTGCAAGCCAAATAATCATCACAATGTGGTTTGTCTTCTCTTCGGAGCCTTTGCTCTCCCAGGAGAGTAACACATCTGTGCATGGCAGACCTGCACAGTCCAATGACAACATTTTAATCCATGCACTGCTTTTCCTACAGACCTTGATAGTATGTGCACACAAGACTTATCTCGGGCCATGTCACTCACTATCTGAGTTGGGGGGCGGGGGGGCTTGAAAACTAGCAGAACATCCAGAGAAACAAGATAACAAGATATGGTCTCTTAAGGGGACTATTGGAAGCCATTGTGGTTCCCAGGCGATGTACAGATTGTTCCCTTGTAGACTATGTAGTCAGCTGGCTCAGTTCTAAGACAAGGCAAAGGGTTTGCCGACCTAGTGCCTGATCCTGCTGCCTCATACACACAAGCAGCCCCGCTGAGGTCTGGTCTACACTACAACCCCATATCAGCATAACTATGTCACTCAGGGATGTGAAAAATCCCGCCCCCTCCCCCCCTTCCCAAGCAACGTTGTTATACTGACCTAACGCCCCGTGTATTACGACTGATGGGAAAGCTCCCCTTGGCACAGAGCATCTTCATGCAGACTTGTGCTCAGTTCTGAGAGACTGCTCACCTGACTGTGTAGCCTGGGCTCCTGCTAACGACACAGTAGGATACCCTCTGTCTGTGGCTTCAGCTGTTTTGTACCTGCCCCCGTTAGTTGATTCAATTACCACTTGAAGTGGGACTAGCCAAAGCGCTCATTGTGGGAGCTGAGTTAGACCAGTGCTTAGAGCTTATGAAAACTCCATCCTCAAATGCTACTTTTCTTTGGACTTCCCTCATCTCCAGCCATCCTAAAGAGGGGGAGATGCACTCTCTTTGCCTTGCGCCAGAATGTACAGCTGGAGCATTTGCTACTGGGAGATTGGTATTTATTGGCAATGTATCTGCATGAGAAAATGGACTAATCACTTCACATTCTTAAAAGACTGCCCCACTAAACTCTGCCCTCACTCAGTCAGCCCCACTGATTTCACCCCAGGAGTTAAACCAGGCAGCCTTTGGAGCTTTGAGAAAACAGCACAGTAACTAACAATGGGGCCATTCAGTTCAGCCAGGGTGGAAACCACCACCTAATCTTGCCCTTTACAGGCCTGATCCTGAAAAGTGCTGAGCACTTGCAACTCCAGCCAACGTCAGTGGGTGTTGCCAGGTGCTCAGCACCTTACCTGGGCCCAATTCGGAGACACCGAGCATGTTCGGTAAGATGATGAGCGCTCTTGCAGGATCAGACTCTGCTTTTGTTGTTCTTCAGCATTCTCCCCAGCCGTTGTCTGCATTATGGATGGTCAGCTCTCCAGGGAACAGACTGCACCTTCCCACAGGTTAGTACAGTGCCTAGCACAATGGAGACCTGATCTGACCAGTAATGAATAGCTACAGTCATACTGATGATGGCCGTACGGGTAGATAGTGTTGCCATCATCCTATTTTGAATCAGACACACATGGCAATCTGCTGTAAACGAGGGTGACCAGATGTCCCGATTTTATAAGGACAGTCCCAATTTTTGGGTCTTTTTCTTATATAGGCTCCTATTACCCCCACTCCCGGTCCTGATTTTTCACACTTACAGCCTGTTTAGAGTAGGGTGACCAGACAGCAAGCTCTGCTGTGTGTCAATTTCATCCACCTACTTTCACACATCACCAGCCTCCGCTGTTTCTTTAACTTATTTATTTTCTCCTCTCTCCAACTCTACAAAGGCTTCTAGCGACAAGGCAAAGGGAATGGCCAGGATCTCAGTTTGGGCATGTTTTTCGATCAGGCCATTTTGCACAGACTGTGTATGTGGTTGGGTTTTGAAATCTAAAACAGAACCCACCTCTGCCTCTCCCTTGATCTGAGTCAAAGCCTCTGATGGTCTGAGCTGGAATGTTAAGGATGAGGCCTGCATTCCTTAATGACACAGTGAGATAAGCCGAAGCTAGCAGGGAGCAATAGAAAGAGGAGATGGTACCAGGTTGTAAAGGCTCCAGAGATGAGTGTTTCCCCACTAGGAAGGCAAAAGAATTTTTAAAATGAGTCTAACAATGAAAGTATCCAAAAAAACAGAGAATTACATCAAAAGCCAGTAAAAGAAGAAACATTTTTGGATTGGCTAATCAAACCCCAGAGTGAGTACAAGTTAATTTTTCTCCTACAAGGAATATAAAGGCAAGAACACAGTTATTTAACCTCCTGGCTTGTTTAGACCACAGTGTTTATGGTCTAAACAAGCCTAGGTCTGTGCGCTGCATGCTATTTGCTGTTCGCATGTATTATAGGCCAGGACCCATGTGCAAATCAGTGGTAAATCTCTTTTGTGGAATTCCTTGGGAGTTGGCGCAGGCCCCAGCTATGCAAGACATATGTAATGTTTTATCCTGATCTGATTTTGCTTTGTGACATACAGAATAGGGTGGCAACAATGGACTATTATTTAGAGCCAGAGTATTAATTTCATAATGAATTTTGTTTTCATCTAGACAATACATCTATCTTCATTCTGTCTCTGAATGCAAAATCTTATTTCCCTGGAGATTTTCTTTAAATTCAGGGTAGGGACTTTGTAGGTACTTTTGGTGCTACATAAATAACCTATCTAGCTAAAAGGGTTTGATCCTGCAGCCATTATTCACTAGAGTAAACCAGCTGGTATCTGCAAGCAAACACTGACTTCAGGGTGAGCGGGGGGGAGGTCTGCATGAGTAAGGCAAGCAGGCTGTGGCACACAGTAACTGATATGCCAAGTCACACAAAGGGCTGGTTCGTGGGGTCTAGCAAAGTAGCAGGTGGCACAGTGTGGGTGGCAATGAGCTGCAGTTGGCCCAATCCTGGGGCTGGCCAAACTCATGCTAGCTGTCAATAGCTGTTACAATGGCTTGGAATACTTGGTCATGATCAGGGCACTGGAATGGGAGGGCCAAGGGGCCATGCCCCCCACTTTTTACTTGCCATAAGGACGAGTGACAGGGGGAGGGGTGGAGAGGAGCGAGCGGGGAGGTGGGGAAGAGGCAGAATGGGAGCAGGGCCTCTGGGGAAGGGACGTGAGAGGGCCGAGGCTCAGGGAGAAGTAGTAGTTTGAGGATGGGGCTTCTGGAAATGGGTGTCACGAGGGCAGGGGCTCGGGGAGGACAGTGCAGGGGCAGGGCCTTGGGGACGGCACCACAGTTCAGGCACCTGTGGGCACCCCCGCACTTTTAAGGCACTTTCACCATTCCTAGTCATGCTCCCTTGTGCTGCTTGTGTGACAGACGCTTTATTTGACCCACACACCTGGGACTGAACCAGGGCTAAAAGCATTAGCTCGAGCTGTAGCAGCTAAAGAGCCAAAACACTCCAGCAGGGGACTGTCACAGCAAGGACCTTTAACACATGAGCACTTGCAGGAAGTGGAGCTGAGGGGATTTTCACATGGCTTTAGGGCAGCTTTTTTTCTGGCAAAGCAAATCTGTCCCCAGTGCACCTGAGAATCTCATACCCCAGGGAAAGCTCTGACTGAGGCTGAGGCTACACTGGCAGTTTTGCAGCGCTGGTAGTTACAGCTGTGCTCGTACAGCTGTGTACGGCCAGCGCTGCAGTGTGTCCACACTGACAGCGACCAGCGCTG
>NC_133771.1:210462460-210521399 GCF_003597395.2 Chelonoidis abingdonii | reverse complement strand
TACAGCCAGCGCTGCAAACAGGGAGTTGCAGCGCTGGCTGAGCTTTTAAGTGTAGACACCTGCTAAGTTGCAGCGCTGTAACCCCCTCACCAGCGCTGCAACTTGCAAGTGTAACCATGCCCTGAGATACTGGAAACTTGTGAAGAGCCTCTACTGCTGTTTAATTTGCTTTTGATGCAAGGTGTCCCACAAGGCAACATTGCAAGACGGAAACAGAGAAGCAAGGAACCTTTTTGATGAAGACGTGAAAGCACAAGCGTCACAACTGTACATGCCAGCAAGGCAGCAATACACTATTTCATGTTGTGCAAGCATGCCAGGGGTCAGACTGAGAATTCACAAGCAACTGATCTGATTTAACCCTGTATCAGGGGCAGCAATGCCTCTTAGAAAGATCACCTGCTCTTCCATTTTCTAATTATGAAGTGAAAATGTTGGGCCTTGTCAATACTTGGACAGGACTTTGAGAACTCCAAGGAAAGCACAGGGGGCTGCATGTAGGATATCTGGTATCCTTCCTTCTCAGGACCTTCCTGCTTTGCAGCGTAACTGCACCACTGCAGGTCCCTACTGTAAATGCACTAAGTTACTTGTACCACTGCTGCTTGCCAGTTTTAAACCAAGGTAAGATCCCAGAATAGACAAGCCCTGAATCAGTCATGAACCAATGTCCCAGCATGGTGCTAGAGAGTGATGTACTGTTGAAAAGGCCAGCGTTTGCACAATGGGGGTGGTGGGGGGGGGAAGGAAGTTCTGGAATACCTGTGGTCACTATAGTCCAGGGGTCGGCAACCTTTCAGAAGTGGTGTGCCAAGTCTTCATTTATTCACTCTAATTTAAGGTTGTGTGTGCCAGTAATACATTTTTAACGTTTTTAGAAGGTGTCTTTCTATAAGTCTATAATATATAACTAAACTATTGTATGTAAATTAAATGTTTTTAAAGTGTTTAAGAAGCTTTATTTATAATTAAATTAAAATGCAGAGGCCCCTTGACCGGTGGCCAGGACCCGGGCAGCGTGAGTGCCACTGAAAATCAGCTTGCGTGCCGCCTTCAGCACGTGTGCTATGGGTTGCCTACCCCTGCTATAGTCTGTGGTGCCTTTGTAACACTAGGGGTAGCACATTGCTCATCAAATCAGCTGGGTGCATGCAGAGAAAAATATTGGCAATCTTATGTGTCCCCTGATAAATGGATCACAGAGGCGGTGGACAATGTTCCATATTGGGGGGATGAGACTCGAGCTGGCAAAGACCTAGGAAGTACAGAATCTTTTGCATGACCCTTCTAACTCACTTGGGAGTGATGTCAATGGGCCATACGGGGTACCATTCCAGCACACCTTGGGCGGGAGGATGGTTCGCACGCTGCTAGACTTTTGAGAGTTCACAACTGTAAAGGAAAAACAGGGCAGAGATGTCCTATGGGCTCCTGGATGAGTATACAGGGCCATCTTCCCTGTACTAGCAGGACACCACTGTTTGAAGGGTAACAAAGTATTATCATGAGCGTGAAACAATGAAAGTTAAAGATACCTGTGTGTTCGATACACAGTCCCAGTGATAGCCTTCCTTGAATACAAAAGTGTATATTTATTTAAGGGCTGGAACAGCAAAAATGTGTTACGAGCCAGGTGAGAGTGGGAAACATCTCAAAATCTTACTGCACAAACATTCATATATTCACAGCATACCATGTGGTTCCCCCCCTGCTGCCTGCAGCTCTAACACGCTGTGGGGTGTAGGCAGAACTACCCATGGAATGAAGGAAAGGTAGAGTACTTCAAAATCAACAGCCTGCACCTCAGATCGCAAGATCAGTTCATGGTGTCTCCCTCTGATCTCAACACAGTGTCGCCTAGCGGGTAGAGCGATGGACAAGGACTGTAGTACCCATGGGTCTATTCCTGACTCTGCTACGGTCCTGCTGGGCAACCTTGGGCAAGTCACTTCACTTCTCCCGGCCTCAGTTTCCCCATCTGTAAAATGGGGATAATGACACTGCTCTCCTTTGTAAAGTGCTTTGAGATCAACTGATGAAAAGAACTACCTAATTCTGTTAGCAGCTCTCGTGCAGGCATTAAGTAGCATAGAAGGCCTTGTATGGTCCCTCTGCACCATGAGTGAATTTCACTAACAGAACACCACTGGGTCTGACTCTTCCCATAGAGGGCTAAAGAAAGGGGAGCAGCACTGCTAAAAGAGGAGGAAACACTCCTCTTCCTGTCCCTGGCTTTGGTTTGTAGTGCTCCTCTACAGCTCCCCCTCCTGTTTCAATCCACTTGACCCCTCATGTGCATACACCGGTATGCATCAGGAATAACTCCACTGCAGCCAGCTGAGAGAGACTGGAGTTAAACCAGACCTAGTGAGAGAAGAATCAGGCCCAACGACAGCCCAAACAAACACCACCTAGCAGTGATTCTGTAGCAACAAATTCAACATCTCAGGATGCATGAAATCTTGGGGGTGTGGAAGTAACTGATGTACTGGGTGTCATAGTTCCATGCCATTTAACTTGGCAGCATTTTATGACTGTACCTGGATTACC
The DNA here is from genome assembly GCF_003597395.2 of Chelonoidis abingdonii. Classification (NCBI taxonomy): domain Eukaryota; kingdom Metazoa; phylum Chordata; order Testudines; family Testudinidae; genus Chelonoidis; species Chelonoidis abingdonii. The sequence goes on along the minus strand of NC_133771.1, from coordinate 210,518,849 downwards.
CTGTCCAGTAATCGAGCACTTTGCTGACAGTTGAGGATTACAGGCCTGAGCCAAAGCCCACTGAAGTCAATGAGAGTCTCACCATTAACAACTCCATTCGACCTGTTTGTCCAATGAAGAGGGATTTTGTTTTGCAGCTGTTGTGAAGAGTAGATCTTGAAACCCAAGTCCAAAGCATTCAGCATTGCAGATTTTAGTATCAATGTTCCCACAGATAATTCAGGTTTCAAGTTAGAGAATGACATGTAATAATTTTTGCCTTGAATTTAATGCTATGTGTGTAAAATACCAAGGAAGCACATTTACAGGCCTTTGTAAAAAGTGTTAATAATGGAGAAATAGCAATTAAAACAATTATTTTAACATCAAAATGAAAATGTTCCCCAAAAGATTAATGCTTAGGTGCCAAGATTAATACCTGTGCTTAACTTTATGCACAGGAGTTGTGCCTTTGACTTCAATGTGACTTCATGCCTGTGAATAGTCCAACAATGGCAAGAAGTGTTCGCAGGACTGAGTCCTTAACTGATACTCGGGCCTTCATAGTTCCATGTGCAAGACAGATCACGGAGTACTGAAAGGACCATACTGTGTACATGATAGGTAGTATTTTGTTCCAGTAATATAGATTTCAAATGTATATTTATGTAGCCTTAGCTCTATTAACTCTGAGATAATCTAGAAAATAGGAGAGGAATGGCAGTTGCACCAGTGTAACAGAGAACAGGATGTGTATCTCAATATCCTCAAATTCCTTGTTCAGGATGCTAAAATAGATCATCTAAGTTAAACAGGAAAGAATAGGAAATGTCCGTCAACAATCAAGATAAAGTGAACCTTTGGTGAAATCTTCACATAGCATAAAAACAACCAAAGAAGTCTTATTTCCCTAATGTTGATCAAGAGTCACCTTATTCCATCCCTCTGCCACAGGATAAGTATACTGCTTGTGCTATTTCATCAGTCAACAGAAGTAACAGTGTAAGAGAAAAAACCTTATATATTGTCTGGTCCTTTTTGCCAGCAAACAAACATGTTGCTTCACCTCATTCCCGTCCTCCAGTTAATTTATGGAACAGATCTTCATCCAGTGTTTCATTTTGGTCTTTGGAACGAGTTGACAGGAAGATGTAACCTCCAATGAATTCATGGACAATCTTGCAATCTGCACTCAGGCACGTGAAAGCAATGGACACATTCTGATCAAACTCAATTGCAACCTAAAGAGAAGATGAACAGCAAAAACCAGTAATGCAAATAAACAAGATCACCTCTGTACCAGTGATCACATGAATCTTTAGAATAGACTGAGCCCAATAAATACTGGCTGGACTATAAATACATAAATAAATAGCTGGCATTGTTAATAACAGTGGTGTGGGAAAAGGATTTCTGAATCTGCAGTAAGCCTTTTTTCCCCACTTGTTCAGTTAGGGCCCTCTTGTGGTCAAATCTCCAGCATTTTTGCAGCCCAAACAATAAGCCATTTCACAGATCACTCAAAGGTAACTGGGGAAGTTCCCAACTTTTAAATATCTCAATGGGAATGTTGCAAACAGCAGGAACGACCCTACTTTGAGTCTGTATACAAACAAGTTAAAGAATGTTATTATTTAATTATTGTTCATGATGTCACGTGCTGAATCTAAGTGTGATTTGGGGGCTAGAACTCTAGTCGTACGAAGCCACAAAATCCAACTGAACTGGCTTTTGGGCAATTCTGCCTCCCTGTGATCCTGGCCTAGCAGCTCCTCACTGCACCCTGGCACACAAGGGGCTTTCTTGGGGGGAAGCTGGAGCATCTCACACTTCTGTTATCCCTGGCTTCTGGAAAGGTCCTAGGGGGAACCAGGTGTAAGCTAGAGCAGGGGCTTTCAACCTTTTTCTCTCTGAGGCCCCCCCAACATGCCATAAAAAATCTATGGCCCACCTGTACCACAACAACTTTTTTTTCTGCATGTAAATTGCTCAGGCATTGGCTTCAGCCCTGGGTGGCAGGCCTCGGGGCCCCAGGCTTGAGCCCCATGTGGTGGGGCTTCAGCTTACTGTCCTGGGCCCAAGCAAGACTAATACCGGCCCTGCTTAGTAGACCCCCTGAAACTTCCTCGCAGCCAGGGAGCCCCAGATTGAGACCACTGAGATTATGTCTCACTAATTTATGTCAGGGGTCAGGCTACTCTCTGGCCCCCGAATCTACGATTCACAGAAGGCTTAAAGCCACCTTTGCCCTCCAATTACCAAATCCTACACTGAGCAAAGCTTGGCTGGACCAAGGAAGCTGAAAATCTCTGTAAAAATGACATTGCGGCACTGCATATTTACCCCTCTCTCAGTGACATGCATTGAAGTAGCAGAGCCTGAAGATTATTTCCATTTTAGCCCTGCAAACTCAGCCTGGGATCTGAGAGTCAAGCTGGGTTCTTTCTTTCATCATTCCCAGAAATCAAGATTCTGCCTCTAGAGTGTAGAGAATGATGGGTCAGGAAGACTGTAATCCCAGCTGACTCTGCTATCACTTTACTGGTAAAGCATTAAAAACAGGTTGGAAGCAGATTCTGCTCTTGAGTTCACCTGTACCATCCCAATGAAATCAGGGGCAGAATTTGTCCCTTTTCTAGTGAATTACAATGAGCAGATGTGACAAAGGCATACAGGGAGCAGACATGTTAAGCAGGTGCCATTTTTGCATTTTTCTGACTTTGCTTTAAAATTTCAGTCTCTGCCTGTTAAAAAACAGCATAATACCAATGTTGTAGCCATGTCAGTCCCAGGATATTAAAAAAAGACAAAGTAGGTGAGGTAATCTCTTTTACTGGACCAACTTCTACTGGTGAGAATGTAGCCTGATCTATAGATTCTGGCATTAATTATATTGACTACTTAAGAATGTCCAGTTATCACTTTGAGGGTTGACAGGTTCTTGTCCCAAGATCAGGCCCAGTCTTACTAAAATTATTATAGAGGTGGGAACCCCGATGTGCACAGTTCCAACACTCTCACTATAGGAAAACTTCTGTATTTACAATAAATATATGAGTACATTTAGCACAGCCACAAACACCCCAATTCAGTAAGGTAGACAGAGATAATACAGAATGTCCATCTGCACATCCATGTACTCTTACCATCCCTTGTAGAGCAACCTGAAATGTTAGTCATTATCTTCCTCATCACCATCACCTTCCTCCTCATCACCAGTGGACACCACTCTGGCACCTCCCAAAGGCTACATCTCTTTCCTACTGTCTGCAGGCTGGGAAAGAACTTGTATAATATAGTACGCTGATGCCACTATGTCAAACGCCTATTCAGTAGGGGTTCCTCCCCTCTTCCTTATTTGTATTTCCTCACCCTATTAACGTTGAGGTGCCTTTCTCCTATAGGTTAGTATATCAATGATCTCAACTTATCATCATATATGTTAATTCCTTGCCATGGCATTCTTGTGGGCAGTCATCTGCAGATGTTAACTCATGTTCCTGTGGTTGACTGGCGTCGGTATGAACAAAATTTCCCCATACACACTCTATTCTCAGTTCCCCAAAATGTGAGGGTTACCATTGGGCCATTTATCTGTGCCAAAGTTCACAGGCCTCAAGCATTATATTAAGTGCTGAAGCTAATGTCGTACAGGGTACAGGCCTGTAGGTTCATTGCATTACTGCTGAATATAATAAGGCCCTAAGGGCTACAAGACAGACAAGCTTTCAAGCTTCAAAGAGCTCTGTGTGGCTCGAAAGCTTCTCTCTCCCACCAACAGAAGTTGGTCCAATAAAAGAGATTCCCACCCATCTTTTCTTGCTAGCATAATACCAAGTCACACAAATGGATTATTTAATAAGCCGTGACATCAGACTAGTTTTTTGGGTTTAAAAATGATCTGGTGAAAGCGTCTTCAGGTGATTGAAATGTAGGAAATCGGACATGAAGAGCTGTTCTGATTTTACCTGCCGTATTTCCCAGTTCACATTCCACTGTTTCATACTGGAGAATCTCCATGTTGTGATAGGATCCCCAGTGGCTGCATCAATCCTAATCAGCCTGTTATAGGAAATTCCCAGCAGATCATCTTTCTTGCTTCCTTTAAACCTGGGGGAGGAAAAAGCAGATTCATTCTGAAGCACGTTTCCCTAGTAAGATATTTCACCTGTCCCTTATGCAAGTGTGGCAAAAAGGGGGAGGACGCTTCTGCTGCCTGGCCACAGGTCAGCCACAACGCAAGCACCCAGAGGCAGCCTGAGCAACGCAGGAGGTTGGAGCAGTAACGGGCTTGAATCAAACCCGCTGATCAAAACGTCCTGGAGCTTGGGAAAGTTTGGCTCCTTCTGATGCAGTGCGTAGCACAAGGCAAGAATATAGATTGGTAAAATATGGCAGTGGCTATGAAAATCCAGCAGAAGAGTGTATCATGGGAATGTAGCTATTCAGCCAGCAGCATTTTAGGGAAATAAAGGAGGATTGTATGAAAAACACAGGAAAAAGGCTTATTTTAAGGGACACGTAAGAGTTCTGGCTTGTAAACACAGGCATGGCTGGCATAATCTTTATTATCATTGTTACGATTTATCTTATGGTAGCACATTGGCACCCCAGTCATGGACCAGGACTCGATTGTGCTAAGTGTTACACAAACACACAACAAAAAGGTGATCCTTGCTCCAAAGAACCTGATACAGGGACACAACCCCTTTAAGCCTGGAGGCTGCTGGGAGTTGTAGTTTCCACACAAATCACATAATGGAGGGGGGGGGTTCCATTGACAAAGTGTCATGTAACACCTGCAGGAAATTATATAAAAAGGAATGCTCCTGCCTCACTCTGGAGGAGATGAGCATTTGAGGTAAGACCAAGAAAAGTCCTTCCATGAGAACTTGGCAAGGGGCCTAAGAGATAGCTAGGAAAAGCATTTCCTCTCCCGCTTCCCTGAAAGCACCTCTTTGGCTGATGGAAGGGTTTTGTGTTACTTTGATTCTATTTTGGAATCTCGTCTTAAGATCACAAAGCTGGCCCTGCAGGAGAGGACTTGAACGAGAGCGAGAGCAAGTGTGTGTCTATGGATATCAGATAACTGCCTATCAGTTTACAGGACAACATTGCACAAATATGTTCTATATGCTAGAAAATCATGCATTTGTATCACAGTTTAGGACCTTTTGCAGAATTATTGATGAAACATGGGACAATGTGCATCCTAAATTGTCTTTGTACAAGACAGTAGGTAGCAAATAAGGGATGTGTCTCATAGGGTTTTTTTTTTTTGCTCTGTAAATTTTGCTGAACTTTTTGGGGAGAGCAATTGTGACTCAATGGTCTAAATTCTGCCCTCAGAAGCACCCATATATCCCTACTGAAACCTTAGGAAGGCCCAGAGCAGTGAGAGATGGATGCTGCAAGGCAATAACTAAGAGCAGGACTGGACCCTATCTGTTTGGACCCAGCTTCCAGCTGAGGGCAGATCTACACCATGGGGCTAAGTCGACCTAAGTTACGCAACTCTAGCTATGTGAATAATGGAGCTGAAGTCGACATAGCTTAGGTTGACTTATTGCGGTGTCTACACCACATTGCGTCGACAGGAGAAACTCTCCTGTCGACTTACCTTAGTCTTCTCATTCCAGTGGAGTACTGGAGTCGATGAGAGAGTGATCGACTGTCAATTTAGCAGGTCTTCACTAGACCCACTAAATCAACCCCGGTGGATCCATCGCCGCTCCTCAATCCACCAGTAAGTGGAGACAAGTCCAGAGATATGGAGGAGCTGACAGTTCGCTCTTTGAATGCATATAGTACGTAATGAATTGCCAAAACAGGTGTGATGTTTAAAAGAAATGAAGTGTTGCATCTCGTGCTACTGGGAAAGAGCAGGCGTGATGAAATGCAATGCAGAGTTGAAAACACGGAGAAATAAATGGTGCTTTTTCATCTTTGAGTTTGTGTGAGTGATAAGTCTAGTTTATTCCTCCGGTCACCTTACTTCAGTCAAAACTCATCATGTTTTATACAATGCCAAACACAATGGGGAGTAACGGGGCTCCTAAGTGCTACCACCTAATAGAAATATTATTACTGTTTATTACTTGTATTACCATAGTGCCTAGGAGCCCTGGTCCTAGGCTAGAACCCCCATCGTGCTCGGTGCTGTACAAACCAAGAATAAAGCTGGTCCTAAAACAGCATGCAGGTTTCCAGAATTTAAAAAGTGTTCTTAAAAAAAAAAAAAAAAAAAGTGTAAGATCATGTTCTTAGAACTGTGATTCAAAGGAGTCTCTGAAAAATCACTGACCAGGAAAACATCAGGGCAGTCTGACATTATTACCTTACAATGTAGTATGTTAAACCGAACTCGGGGAGGGACTGCCACGCCTGGATAAAGCGCAACTTGGCTTCCACTAGCGGCATCTGTGCTACGTTTTGGTGGGCTTCCAGAATGCGGGTGGCCAACTGAGAGAGAAAGGGAGAGAGGAGGATTTCAGCGGGTTGATCACTGCTGTGCAAAAATGTCCTTTGTTTTCTTTAAATAAAATATTATCAGCTCCAGGGCCACATTCAGACACAAATGGTTCAGGATGAAGTAGTTACTGTCCTAAGTAAACAAGGTGCTGTATTCACTCAGGGACAAATCTTGACCTGTAGCCTTGTTCTGCTCAGCGCAGATCAGGAGAGTCTGGGGCATAAAGATACCTGCCCGATCCTCATTCTCTGCTGTGCTGGGATCCAACATAAAGCAGAGCAACCTCAGGGCTGCTGTATTTTATGTTTGCTGCCCCCCCTCTCCTAAGGAGCATTCTATAGCTGGTGACTTCTGGGATGTAGGAGGCCCTGGCCACTCAATCCCCTGCTTTCTGGCCACATCCCCTGCACTGCAGGCCAGGTGTCAGGTGGTGTAGGAGTTCCTACGGTGGCTCTTTGCCACCCAAGGATTCCTTCAGGCATGCAGGAACCTTGTGAAGACTTAATAGATTTATGACTGCTCTACCTTGCCTGATTGGTGCAGAGCAGTTGGTGTACACCGAGGGAATCCGGCCCTCTGTCGATTGTTTGCCAACAAAGCAACAGCACAGGAAGAGCTTTTAGTTTCCAAGCTGCACATTCAGTACAATATGGCCCTCCTATCCCAGCTAGCCTGGAGCGACAGCTCATTCCATCACCCTTTGCTGTCTCAGGCTAGCGATTCTTTGGCTGGCTCGTTTCTGGTTCTCATCCTACATCCTTGTTTTGGCCTGGCACACTTCCCTGTTTCTGTTCTGTGCTGGGTCCACCTGTGGCTGCTACCCCGACTTGCGCCTGGTGAGCGCAGGAGCTTATGGCGTGGAAACTGAATTGACATGCACAGTGTCACTCCTGAGCAATCCTGCTGGAATGCTAAATATGCTGCCAAGGAGCCCTGCAGAACACTGGGGAAATGGATCCTGATCACCTGCAGATCAGGTTTCAAGCCAATGAGAGAAGCAGGCTCCTTTATGACACCAGGCTGTTGTTCCATTTGGTACTCATTCATGTCCTTTGCAAGCTCTGGGGCTTCATTCGCACAATCTAGTGACAAGTACATCGGTGCACACAACGGTGCCCTTTGCTAGGGAGCAGCTTTACCACGCTGATTCCTGATCTAATGCCAGGGCCGGGCTCTGGAAGCCCATGAGGCCTGCAGCAGGGGGCCCCTCTGAGGCTGTGGCCCTATAAAGGAGAAAACCCTATGGTGAGGGCTGAGTTGCAGGTAGTTCTGCTATCTGGCTTTGGAGAGGAGCCTGTCCATACATTCTGGGAGGAATGGGCTAACTTGATTTGTTACACCCAACAATTCGTTATTCGACAATTGTAACTTTATCAATTCAAACCCACCCAAAATTTGAGACTTCAAAACTTTTCCTGTTTTGCAACAGGATGAAACCAAGCCCTTTTACAATGAAAAATGAGAGAAGGATCGATCAACCCTTCACTCTAGAATAGCCAAGAGGTTCAAGTCCCTGGGTTGACTCAGGCAAAGCACAGCCTTAAACCTGGGTCTCCCACATCCACACGAGTGCCCTAACCACTGGACTATTGGCTATTCTGGGAGGTGGTGTCTGCAGGTACATACATACATATGTTCTCGCACCCCCCTCCCCTGACCTAAGAAACCTTCTCGCCAAAATAGACCCTTTCCTGTGAACGTTGCCTGTTTGAAAGAATTGGCTTTTTCCAACAAAAAACGGTTTAAACAAAAATTTCCCGACCAGATCTGTTAGGGGGTGGGGCACCACAGGAGATTCTTCTCCTCTCCCAGTCTAGGGGGCTGCTGGAGGATCCTATCTACTTAAAGTAGAGACAACCCTGTCCCTCGTGCATCCTTCTGGGTGCCAGCCACTGGCTTTGGAGACAAGACGGGTGGCTGCAGGGGGCTACCTGCGAGAAAGCTAGTGTTGAGAGCCTGTGTCCGTGCTTGTTTTAAAAAGACAGGCCTCTCATTAAACATTGAGGAGAATTATTGTCGTAAGATATTCCTGGCTGCGCCAAGGATCCCCTTGAGTAGTCTCCCAGCACCATTCTGAGGCAGTCTGACCCTAGACTCCATCCCACAATGTATCCGTCATCTCTCCTTTCCCAGGGGCCAGCCTACCCTCAGTGACGCCAGCCATACCTGTTTGGACTTGTATTTTTTGGCATATCGTGGTGAGACAAAGCGTTCCGGTTTCATGTCCATGCTCTCTGGATCGGAGACCGCCTGTGGAGACATGGTCCGGTTCTTCATCTTCAGGAATGAAAGGATTTTATTCACCTCAGGCTGGTAAGAGCTGTCTGCCATTGTTCTGCCTTTGGCAGCTAAGATACAAGCAGCCATCCAGCAGGCATATTGATTCTCCTAAAATAAAAACCCCAATCATTTGCAATTACTGGCCAAATCCTTGCCATTTGTTGCTCACAAGCAGTTCATTATGATCATTCAACACCCAAAATTCAAGCTGTGCCGGTTAGTTAAGTTTGGACACATAGATCACATGTATCAATGCTGCTCTCTGATTGGGCTAGTGTCCCGGGAAGCTGATTCTGAGTTACACGATTACCATAATGAGTTCCAAAGCTGCTTCCATGGAATATTCTTGGATGTTTATTTGAAGTCAACTGTTAACATTCCTGCTTGGTAGAACATTCACACAGGGCCTGACTTTGAGAAATGCCTACCATCTGTAGTTCCCATTGACTTCAGTAGAAACTGTGGGTGCTCAGCATCTCTAACTCACGGACAAACTGAACAGAAGCAAATTCAATATTTTATCCAAGTGAATATTTGTGGGAAACCATTTGATACATTCTCCTGGCTCCAGCAGTGGCTACTGAGCCTACTGAGTAAAATAAAATGCTTTGGAATAGGGAAGGGAGGATATTTTCCAGGGAATATTTTTTTTTTTTTTAAACCAGAATGAAAAATTTCCACAGAGAATCTTCATTTGGGTTGACATGTTTTAATGACAAATTTCAATACAATAAAATTAAAAAAAATGTGTGTGTGTAAATCACTCTTACTTTTCGACTCTACTTCCCTCTGCTCGTTTTTCCAGTGGGGAAAAAAGCAAGGAAATATATATGTCACTGAAAATTTAAGAACAAAACTTTCATTTATTTTGAAATTTTTCACTATGCGCTTACTTGTTTCAAATGGCTCTACATGTGAATATATGAATGAACTCTGATTTCTCGTTACTTTATCCCCTTTACCAGCCCACACCCCGTTTGCCTGTTTTGTGGCATCATGTCTGACATATACATTGTGAGATCTCTGAGGCATCTGTACAGGGTCTATCACAGGTGCTGTTCTGTGGACTTGCCTTCCCAGGAAGTGCCATAATAAATATCCAGAATAAGGAATATGCTTTGTGTTTCATTACTCACATTATCGCATCTCAAATACACTTCATTCATGCCATCAGCAACAGGAATTAGTAATTTGATTCCAAATTTTCTCCCGGCTACATTTACATCTGGGACAACTTCACATCCTAAATGACAGAGGGACAAAAAGAAATGAAGGATACATGTATTTAGTTACTGAACCTCTGACGTTAACTATTATAGCTGTGGAAAAACTGTGTTTAATGGATGTTTTTGAGATCCATGGGCAAGATTTTCAAACATTAGCCCAAAGCGCGGCATCTAAACGACTGGTCTGATTTGCAAAAGTGCTGAGCACCTGTAGTGCTAAGAGCACGATGTTTAACTTGAATCACAAGAATATGACCAGTGAGATAAAGAAGATGTCTGAAATTCTCAACATGGATCTTAGCAATAATTTCATACAGCATTATAATGGAGACATGTTTAGTGGAATAGGGTAAAATTTCCAAAAGCACTTAAGTGATTTAGGAGGCTAAGGCCAATTTTCAAAAGTGACTAGTTTTGAAAATAGGTCTTGAGCACTTTTCAAATTTTACCCCAAGTCCTCTATTACCCGTTTAATTTTTTTGCAAGGACAGGGGTGAGAATTTGCCTTAAACATACAGTATAAATATTTGGAAACAGAAGTGTCACAAACAGAGGGTCTGATCTCCATGGCTTTAAGTTCTCTCAACTTCCACTGAACTCAGTGGCCCTCAGCACTTTGCAAGTCAGGCCAGATAGGCTAGCAACACTTCCTTTTGGGCTAATACAGTTTGGCTGGGCCTCTTTCTACAGGTAAAGCCTGTATGATCAGGCCCCAAATAGGCCAATATCTGTGAACAGCCATACGATTAAGTGCTACCATATTGATCTTTTAGTATACAATTTAAAGTGAGTTCTCGATTAATTTTTCCATACTATGAATGAAATAGAGTAAATATGGAAAAGGAAAAACAAATTCCTACCTTTTAGGTTTAGCTTCTCAATGGGTTCTCCGTGCCCAGCTTCCTTGTTTTTAAAATAAGATACTGAAGTGTCTTTAAAGACAAACCAATACTGCTTGAAGGCTTTTAGTGTTAGCTTCTTGGGCCTACAAATAGAGGACGTGAATCAGTTTTATGGCTTACATTACAACCTACAAATCGCTGGCCCATAGACTGCTCTCAGATACACCAGTATGGATCCAGAGTAGCTCCACTGAGGTCATTCATTTACTGACTTGAGAGGAGTTACTCATGACTTGCACCTGTGTAAGTGAAAGAAGGCTCAATCCCCATTGTCCAGAACAAACTCCAAGTTACCCTGAAGTCTAGGGATGTTTATACCCAGAATATTGATTAAGGGCCATCTTTAAGTTTTACATTAATAATCATTATTAATCTCTTCAAGAAAGGCTAAATGAGGTTTTGTCTGATAAATACACTACGGCTAATACAACATATACATTAATTCCGATGCTCCACTGTGGTTTCCAAGGCCTTGTCTTTATTACAAAAATTACATCAGTTTGACTACATTAATCTATACTTAGATTGTACGATCTCTGGGGCAGGGACTATCTTGTTCAGTGTTTGTACAGCACCTTGCACAATGAGGTCCTGGTCCTTAAGTAGGGCTCCTAGGCACTAATAATAATAAATCATTTTAAATTCATCTAGTAAAACTGGTGTAAACCCCTCATTGACACACTTAAACCAGTCTGACTCTGGCTTTAATCAATTTCATTTATTTCAATACTTTACCAATGCAATCTAAACCTCTTAAACCAGTTTAAATGCATCTGCCTTAGGGAGGAGTTGCAATTGTTTAATTAATTGAGTAACATTTTCTCTAGGACTATCCACAACTCAGTGTGATTCTCATCTTGTTTATACTGGTCTAAATCAGGAGTAACTCCACTGATAAGACACTAGCAAGAGGAGGATCAAGCCTAATACGTTTGAAGAGACATAATTACTATTTTAAGTTAAAAAACATAATCTACTTAAAATATTGTTGACGTCAGTAGTGAAACCTTTCACGTCCAAATACTAAAAAGTCAGTATTGATCTTTAAGAATTACAGAACAGTACTGTCCATTTAGTACTGGAGCCAATTGGGAAATGAAATTTTTCCAACTAGAAAATTTTGACTTTTTGTCAAAAATCCAAAAAACTTTTTGGCAATGGACAATATTTGGTTTTCATTTTTCTGATGGGGAAAAAAACCCCAAACCCCAAAAACAAAACCAACAAACATTTCAAAGGAAAGCAAACAGCAGCTGTGAAAACTTTTGTTTAGTCAAAAACCCAAATTTTCCAAAAAAGAACAAGTTTGGACAGAAAATTTTCAACCAGTCCTACTTATTACTCATTTAAAAAAAAAGATAGTCTAGCAGTTCTTGGGCCAGATGTGAGTGAACTACTCAATATTATCACCCATACGAATGCAAATATTGTTTTCCCCAATACGTTGCAATGACACACACTGTGATTCAACATGAGGCATGTGAATGCATCTGTCAGTGCAAACATGTTCAACAAAGCAAGTATTAGTAACAAAACACTACTAGCCTTTTAAAGGAATGTTTTACATCTAATCTGATTTTCATATACCCTCTGAAATGCCTTTGGTTTAACTGTGTGCTTTATAACATTCTTAATGGTTAAAATAACCACGGAATGCTGCCTGAAGATAACTGCCTTGTTGGAGGGCGGAGGGAGAAACAAAAAATCCATTACTAAAACTACGGAACTGATAGCACTTAAAAGGGTTGAGTTCGCTTTCATCTTAACACACCTTGAAAGCGTCATGACTGTTGAACTGATTTCTTTACTGGAAATGACCAGGCAACTTTCATATGCAAATATGACAGCTATATATTGCTAAATGGCTCAAATAAACCTGCAAGTGAGATCAGTGCAATATGATTTGTCCAGAGAATGAAACTGATAAATAATCCCACAATAGAAGGCTTTGTTTCTCTAAAATCTGGGTCCGTTTTGAAACAACAAACCTTGCAGTTGCTGTGATGTGATTCAGTACAACATCCTACTCATGATCGTTTGTAATATGATGATGGAATTGTACTTTTTGGACTCTCTCTTGTGCAGGCTACGTGTTATTAGGCTTGGCAGAATTCAATTACTTTTTATTGGTTGACATTTTTATTTTCAAGCTTTTTCCTAATTTTAATCAACTTAAATTTTCACAGTTGTGGGGACCTATAGGGGTTCAGACATTAATTATATAATGACAATAGATGCTGACATTTAAAAAGTTTAAGTTTTCTAATCATTAACACATGTCAAAATATACAAAGTAAATAGCCTTAATTCAAACTCTAGTAACTTTTCAAGTAGCATTTTTCTTACTTCGCCTATCTGCAAACTTTATTATTAATAGAAATAAGTTTTCATCAGTTTGTGGGTGTATGGTGAAATCGACCTTTACCAATAAAAATCTAATCCTTTGAAAGATAGATATTAGAGACCTGATTGACCAGAGCATTACTCCAATTTCAAACTGGTGTAACTCCATTTGAAATCATTTAAATCTGGCCCCATGTGTCTGTTACTGTTTCTAACCAGCTGTAATGTTTCAGTATTTACTATTAAAAATATTAAAAAGAAATGCAAGATTTTGAGGAGGACTTTTCCCCTTAAGGTATACATTTTTGGAGGCAACAATTAAAAAATTGGTTTCAAATTGGAAAAAAACAAAAATTGTAAAAAATTTGATTTAGGAAAAAAAGGCAATTTTTTTTGTCAAATAAAGTTTTGATGGAGAATTTTCAGCAAACTCTTATGTATAAAAGGCCAGATCTCCCGTATGTGTAAATCCGTACAGCTCCCTTGACTGCAATGGAGGCACACTGATGAGGTGTACACCAGATGAGGATCTGGGAAAAAAAATAATTAAGAAAAAGCAGCAAGAAAGGACATTATGCCAAAGTGCCAGTTATGTACTTTGTTATATACACTTACCAGATATCTTCAGTGCTCTCCTCAAAATCATTGTTAGTTAGAGATCACTTGGACGGCATTAAAAGGCAACAGAACTGAAGGAATCTTCACATGCATAGCTTTGTTATTTAATCTTTTTGTATTTACTCACCTAAATAGCCTGAGATTATCTGCAAGTTTCGGTATGTCTGTAATGTCCTCCTAAAGATAATGAAGGATAAATTTTATTATAACAAACTTCCTAAAGGTCTGTCACATCCTTCAGGTCCTGCTTTCTTACCCAAGTTCTCAGGATATAAAGCTAAGGTATTTGATTCAGTGACTTCATTGGGAGCAAGCTCAGGACCCCAAATGACATACCAAGATGTTATCCATTTTTCCACCTTCCAGCGTTACTTCCAGATTGGAAAGCGCAGCTTCCACTTCATCTACTTCAGATTCGTGTGTGAAATCTTGTGCCTCTGATGACAACGATAACTTGCTTAAGTGATACTGTAATCAAATGCAGAGAGTTGGATTGAAAGGTCTAGTTTATTTCAAACGTACCGTAAATACCACTAGCTACTGTAAGCAAAGACTGAAAAGAGTGCAATCAATTTTCTAGGGCGGGTCCACATGCTGTGGGCCTCCATAGTGAGGAATGTCCATTGACTGTAAACAATAGAGTAGATACAATAGGATTTCTAATGCAATTATTGCCAAAAAGCTTGTGTAGCGATTGCCAATGGTGACATTCCACTCTTGGATAATTCTACATTCTGGCAGGGTGACCCTCTGGCCCAGCAAGCTTTTCTAAAAGGTGTTCTGGTTCAAACAGGAATTATGCTGGGGAAGTTTTATGGCCAGTTGCGATGGGGTATCCACTCCCACACAAGGCCTGCAGGACATAAGTGAGGCCCAATTACCCATCTAGGCTACACCCGGAGGACGATTAGGGAGCACCAGGGCGTGAGGAGGACTAATTAAAGAGGAAGCTCCACTGGACAGAACAGGGGGAACCTATATAAAGCCCATAGCTGAGAGCAGACGAGGCTGGGGCCGGGGTGATGGAGGATTCCCTGTCCCCAAGTTAAGTCACTCTAGAAACTGAAGAAGAATCTGTTAGAGAGGGAGGATGGATACACAGGGCTTGTCTACACTTACAGAGCTGCAGCATTTAGTGAAGACACTACCTACGCTAGGGGTATAGATTTTCCCCTGAGTGATGTGGGTGGTACTGATATAAGTTTGTAGTGTAGGTCAGGGCAAAGTAGGGGGAAAAAAGAAAAGAATAGAAGCAGAAGCAGATGATATCAGCAAAAAAGCAAAGCTAAGGAAGGAAATAAACCAAAATGTTCTATTGGTAAGATCCCTAGCCAAAGAAATAAGATTAGATGATGTTAACCCTGTGAAAGGAGCTGCTTGGATTAAAACAAAAGCATAAGGGATATTGTAAGAGTTGGGAAGCTGCGAGATGGTGATCTTCTAGTTGCATAAAAAAGAGCAAGCTGATAAACTGCTAAAAACTAAAATGCTAGGGGAAGTTAAAATAAGTTCCAACTACCAACGTATTTGACTGAAATAAAGAGGGCAATAGATGGAGTACTATTAGAGCTGATCAATGATGAGATAACCAAAAGCATGGGAAAAGATAAAGTCTTAGTAAGGAAGTGACTAATGAGTAAACGAGAAGAAAGCAAGCCATCCACAGCTGTACCGATTACATTCAAGGGAGCGACTCCACCTGGGAAAGTAACACTAGGGTTTCAGATATTGAGAACTAAGCCATATAACCCCCCTCTCTTCAGGTGTTATAAGAGCCAATGGTATGGGCCCGTAGTGGCTGTTTGTAAAGGGAAAACAAGATGTGGTAAATGTGGGGGAAAGCATTCCTATGAAAATTGTAGAGAAGAGACAGAGGTCAAATGTAGTAACTGTGGTAGTAACCACAGACTGGCATATAGAGGGTGCATTGCGGCAAGCTAAAGAGATACAAAAGACAAAAACTGTATGGAGACTTTCAGAGCATCAGGTGGAGAAGAAAAACAATAGCACAGGAAAAGGGGAACTGCAGACATAGCCTTATTCTATAAAGAATATGATGAACACCGCATAAGGAATAGGTGATGATCTACCAGTAATGAAAAAAGAAAGGTTTATTGCATTTGTGATAGAAGTGAAGGACGATACATCACAACCTGGGAGGCAGGGGGAGTCAGAAAAAATGAAAATCACCACAAGGGCAATGAGAAATGCTTGTATATTAGTAACTTGTCAATAGACCACATTCGTGCAATTTTGAATGACGTGCATGGTGAAATATGACTAGTATGGGGATCTCAATCTTTTGCTGGAATGCACATAGCCTGATAGGTCAAGGAAATATCCTGGAAATGAAAGCTAAACCAGATGTCATATGTACCCAGGAAACAAGGCTGGTTGAAAAACTTGCCTTTAAAATTCTAGGGTATATTGCTGTTAGGCAAGACCAAAAACTAGGAAGAGGAGGAGGTGTTTTGTACTTTCATAAGGGAAAGATTAAACTGCACAGCAGTAGAGAATGAAGAAGCAAGCCTACAATGCTGTTGAGATCCCAATGCAGAAGAATAATATTTCTTTAAGGATTTATAATATTTATAACTCATAGCAAATTAGGAAGTTCAGAGCTACAAGAGATAGTGAAGGATGCTAAAAAACCATATGTTATATGCAGTGACCTAAATAGTCATAACAAATTGTGGGGAAGACAGACAACTGGTAAACATGATGCATGCTTAGAAAAGTTCGTTGATGAAAACAATCTAGTAGTTTTAAACAATGGCACCTCAATTAGATTTAATGCAACAGATAGTAGCTTTTCCTAATTAGATCTGGGAATTATAACAGGTATTGCAAGTAAATGCAACTGAAAAGTATGTATGGAAGAAGGAATGGCGAGTGATCATTTCCCTATACTTATTACTTTTCAAGGGCAAAGTAAGGTGGAAGATAATGGAAAGTTACCTACCTGGAATTTTAAGAAAGCTAACTGGAAGCTATTTACAAGTAATTTGTGAATAATCATTGGGTGAGTGATGACAGAGAATGTCAGTAATAATGTAACAAAGGGATTAATAGCAGCAGCTACTGTAACCATACCTAGGATATTTAAATACTCCAAAATTAAAAATAAAATCACTTCCATGGTGGAATGAGAAATGCAAAATAGCAGTTAAAGAAAGGAACAAATCCTATAAAAAAAAAAAAAGCAAAAAATACAATGACTAGTGAAGAGCTAATGAAGTAGAAAAGAAGTAAGGCAATAGCACAAAGAATTATAAAAACCAAAATCAAAGAAAGAGTGGGAGTAAGTACTGTGGGTGGATAAACTAAAATCCCAAGACATCAGAAATACACAGGCAAATCAGAAGAACAAATGGAATTCAGACTAAGGCTATGTCTACACGACATCATTTACAGCTGTGCCACTGTAGCACTTCTGGTGAAGATGCTCTAAGCTGACAAAAGAGAGCTCTCCCATTGGCTTAATAATTCCTGCCTCCGTGAAAGGCAGTAGCCACATCGCCAGGAGCTCTCATATCCTGTCTGGGTAAAATTATGGAGAGAATGCTGAATGGAAGATTGGATGCCTATTTGGAAAACAATGGCATTATACAGAAGGTACAGAGCGTTTTACAAAAGGAAGATGCACCACCGATCACAGAAACTGTAATACAAAATAGTATGAGGTACAAAGGTATTTAGTTTTGAGGAGAAGAACCATGCAGATCAGAGTTGGGAAAGTTATGTCAAATATATATACACTATTAAAAATGATACACCACAGGGAAATGTTATTAGCCTGACCTTATTTAATATTATGATCTCCCAAAACAAGTAAGTGCTGGGGTAGGGGTCATTCTATTCACCCTGCTCTGTGGATGAGGAGCAGGAATACGGAGGTGGCACAAAAGAGACTCAAAGCAGCGTTGAGAGACCTCTGGCTGGGGAAATGCATAGGGTTTCAAGTTCTCCATTGCTAAAACCAAAGGATTGTTTTTTAGAAAAAGGAATGTAAAAAGTATCTCTATGGAGAACATATATAGTTAAAAGGTTCAAATTCTTAGGGGTAATATTTGATACCAAATTACTTTGGAAAGATCATATAAACAATGTTAAAGATAGATGTACAGGAACGATTAACCTGGGTCCAAGACTTGCTGAGACTAACTGGGGGCGGATAAGAAAACACTGCTGATAGTATACAGAGCCTTAATCACACCAGTTATGGACTATGGCTGCCAAGCTTTTGGGTCAGCACCAAAATCAGATCTTAAAAAATTAGATTTAATGCAAGCCCAGGCACTACAAATGGTGTGTGGTACATATATAACAACACCTCTACGTGCACTACAGATAGGTGCAAGTGAAATGCCAGTTACGCTGTGAACGAAACTACTGGACCTAACTTTCTGGGCCAAAGTTAATGGGAACTGCCACGATGAAAATGCTCAACAAATTTATGAGGGTTGTATGGAATCTGATAGGCAAACTATAACCTACCATGTTAGAATGCTACATGCCATTCAAGATGAAGTGTGGATGCAGGAATTGAAAGACAAGGAAAAGCTGAATGAAATCAAAACTTTCAGTCATGGAAAAATTAGTTATGGATGGAAAGTCACATCTCCAAACATGGTTTTATATTTATTTTATAAATTTAAAGGTTAAAAAAAAAAGAAAGAAACTCTCGGGGGTAAAGTGGGATTTTGACAGGTAGTAAACAAAAACAACTCTTGTCTAAAAACTCCTTCCAAACGAAGCCATTATTAAAAGACTCCCCCATAGGCAGTTAATACTGAAGAAGAAATGCTTTCTGAAATGGAAAATGAATAGCTCTGATTTAATGTGATTATAGTTGCTTTAGAAACTGTTAATAAATGGTTACATAAGGCATATGTGTTGCATGTAAATAATGGACATTGTTTTAATCTGAGCATGAAACACTTTACAGAATCCAACAATCAATCTCTGGAACAACTCTAAGGACAACTGCAAACAACTGCTCAAATCCAGGAATTAGCATGCGCTCTTTCCATTATGTCCCTGCCCTAGCTTGTGTCTACCCCTCTTGAGAAAACCGGTTTTTCAGCTAGGATCAAGTACATGCCTGTAATGCAGCAAAGATCAACATTTCTTCCTCTGTGCAATCGATTTCTTCTAATAGGATGGCCCACCGGGCTTGTTCATATAGCTGGTTTATTCGCACCGCATCATACTGGAGGCAGAGAGATAAAATGCTGCATTAGTTCATGTAGGAACTCCTTGACTGGAGGAGACATACTGGAGGCAAACTTCCCATTGACTTCAGTGGGGCCAGGATTTCACCCCACATGTTTTAATCAGAGTAGAAAGCACATTGTTATTTATCTAAAATGCCTGAAAGGAAACCATTCATTCACTCTTCCCCTCTATCCTCCCCAAAATAATAATAATAAAAAGAGCAAGATTTTCAGCTGGTATAAGCCAGTACAGCTACAATTCACAATGGAACTTTCCTGATTTACACCAGCTAAGGATCTGGCCCCAATTAGTTGATGTTTTTAAAAAGAAAACAAAAGCAGAACTCAACTTACTGTAATCTTTGTGTAAGTCACTATCAGTGCAAATGCAAAGAACTAAGGCGCAAGCTGACCAAAGCACTCAAGTAACTTTAGGAGCCTAAGTCGCAGTTTCAAAAGCAACCTAGGGCACTTGAGAGTCTAAATCCCATTAAAAGGCAATGCGACTGAGGTTCCCAGTGGAATTTCAATGGGTGTTAGGCACCTACATACCTTTAAAAATATGACCCAAAGTGACTTTTGAAAATGAGACTTAGGCTAAGTGCTTTTGCAAATGTTACCCCAATTATTCTTGTTGCCCACGTTGAGAGAAATGCAGGAAATAAACAAGCTCTTTAAGGGCCTGGTCCAAAGACCACCAGAAGAAGTGGTCAGGCTTTCAAAAGTTAAGAAAATCTTAGAGCCATATCTTGGCAGTGCCACCTTAAGGGCCTGGAGCCCGGTTGGGACTACACTCCCTGCTCACAGACCACTGCATGCATCCTGGTCGAGTTCAGTGTCCTTGATGGGTTGCTGCCTAGGGGCTGGAATCTTTCGTGACTCCCGGGAGGGAGGCTGAGGGGCAAGTCTCAGCTCTGGAGTTCTGGAAAGGGGAAAGAGAGAGGAACAGCCTACTGGGATGCAGAACCCCTCTGCCATGCAGTCAGGAAGGGAGGAGGAAACTAGACCCCCAGTGACAACCCCAACAGATACCAGGAATGTATTTGAAAGGAGACAATCCTGGGGACACAGCTCTGGCCTCTGTCCTATTCTTCTGGCCTCGTTGGACCCAGCCCAACTCCCATTGGGGCAAATGGGAACCTTTCCACTGATTTCAAAGGAGCAGGAACAGGAGCAGTATCAGGCCTTTTGATACAGGAGGGGACCAGGATGTGCAAACAGCCACTTGAGTATCAAATACACAGTGAAGAGGGCGAACTCTTAGCTGAAAGATCCGCAAGGAGCAGAATTCACTGAATATGAGACTTCCGAGCAACCCTTTATTGTGTTTTAGCTAGGAATCGCAAGAGGCTTGTGCTGCAGCTCCTGAATGTGAAAGCTGGCCAAACAAAGAGAAATGACAGAAACCAAGAGTTAAGAGACTCTTACCTTTGGATTCAGATCAAAGAAAGTGTAGTACTTAAAGCGTAAGAGAAGCTGATCGTCCTCCTGGACGCTCTGTTCCATAAGCGATCGTGATGAATCCAGCCAGCTGGCGAAAAAACAAAAAATAAATTCAGTTGTGCCAGGAAAACAATGTCAGATACAAAGCTACAGAGTAACTCTAATGAATGAATAGTTTTGGCTCCTACAAGCACAGGCAAATTCACATAACTGAAGCACACTGTATTTTTGCATGGGTGTCTAAAGTATTTAAACAAAGGAACACAAGAACTACCAGGCTGGGTCACTGAACATCAGGGTTGGAA
Source organism: Chelonoidis abingdonii (assembly GCF_003597395.2). NCBI lineage: Eukaryota > Metazoa > Chordata > Testudines > Testudinidae > Chelonoidis > Chelonoidis abingdonii. Next base: position 210,498,065 of record NC_133771.1, on the reverse strand, counting down.
GAGATCTCAGGAGGTCATCTAGTCCAACCCCCTGCTCAAAAGGGTCAGACACCATACCCACCCAATTCACTATGTTCTTTTTCAACTGTAGCTAGGACCAGTTGCTTCAGAAGAAGGTGTAAAAAACGCTGCAGTAGGCAGTTACGGGGTAACCTGCCCCCCAGAGAAGTTTCCTCCTGACCCCTGTTAGCGAGATGTTATTTAAGCCTTGAAGTATGAAGATTTCTATCCCTTCCAAACCTCTTGCCTATTATTTTAGCATTTGCTATTAGAACTCCAGCTACTCTTGTCATCCACAAAAATGTCTAATCTCCTGTTCAATCCTGCAAATTTCAAAAATCTCAGCTCATGTTCCAACACTTGAAATACATTAAAAAAAAAAAAAAAAAAAGAGCTGTTACTGTTTCTGAAATGAACGCTACGAAAATCTAGTGCCTTTATGTTCTGCCATACCATACAGAGAACACTGTGCAATAGCTTATTAACTTTAAGCACAGAAGTTAATGGGGCTACACTCATAGGTGCTTTGCTGACCAGCTCCCTAAATGTCTAAATGACAAAGTAAAGGCTAAAAGACAGGATCACTGTCAGCGTGCAGTAGGTCAGCTTGTGGGATTACAAATCCTGATAGGCCCCGTCTAACAAGAGCACTTTGGTGGTCATCTCATGCCAAAGCATGCACCAATATCATCATATGTCAGCAAAGACCTAGGAGGAGTCTTTGTTGGTGCTGAAGAGAGAGCACACCCCAGTCATTTCTGTAAATCTTATTGAGTGTCTGTGGCCTGCAGTAGTGCACTGTTTACTCAAGGTGCATTCCTGGGAGGAATTACTGATTTGCAATGATCAAAAGGAGGGGGTGGAAACAGTTGGGTGCCAAAAAGCTGAAAAAAAATGCAGTTTTCCTTTGTGGAAAGCGCTCGCAGGCTCAGTGATTCTTCTGCCAGGTCTTCAATTATGGCTGAAGTCTAGGCATGCACGCAGAGGAGCAGGGTCGACGCATGATCTACAGAGGATGTGGGTCTGTTACAGCCTCCAGCTGCCATCTTGGTCAATACACTAAAGATTGAACCTGGGTCCTCCAGGGCTGCAAATATAAGTCTATAGTAGGGCTGATTGAAAAATTTCCATCAAAAGTGTTTTTCTGTTAAAGTCCAAGCTCTTGAGTTTGGCTCTTGAGCTCAAGCTGTAGCAGCTCATGCTTTTAGCTCTGGAGGTCCCCAGTTCAATCCCCACTGTGTCAGTGAAGATGGCGGCCATCACACATGCCCTCAGCGCTTTATTTAAGGAGAAGCCACCATTAATAGACAGAGGGCCAAATTCTCCTCTCAACTACACCAATGCAATCTTACACACTTCAGTGGATTTGCAGTGGTCTGAAAGAAAAATTTAGTCTAGAGTCTTTTTATGTTACGTTGCTGATCACTTAAAACAAAATCACCCCCCAGAAAAATGTGGCATAAAGGCAAAAAGTAGAAAAGAGTCAACAAAGCATTTATGAGACAAGAACTAGATCAAAGGACCCTTTTAAAGAAACCCTGCAACTAAATGCAAGAGTTAGGTTTTCAAATTCCGTGTTTCATTGCTGAAAAGGCTGGATTAGCATCAATTCAGCTAAGCGAGCTTACATGCCAAACAGAAGCATCCTTACCCTGCATTAAGTTTGGCTTTGTCAGCTAAGGTCCGAGGCTGATACATTTCGGCCAGCGTTTCCGGAGAACAGTTGGGATGGCTGAACGCAAGGATGCTGCAATTTGGTGCGGTCAGAGGGCTGTCACTGAACCAAGTCATAGTAGAAGGGACTGGTGTTCCATTGACAGGGTCATAAATGGGAGTCATAGTTTTACTGAATAAACCAGGACTTGCTGCAAGTTAAAAACAATAATGTATTATTAGAAGGGGAACCGGTAGCAACCGCTATCTTCAAGTTGCCTAACACTTTGTTATACAGGATTTGAATTCATTTCTTTGAGGAGCTCTCACACCTTCATTGTTCGAAGCAGGCCTTAGGTATGTGCCTGGGGAAATGCGTGCTGGGCAGAGAAGCGCCTTTTCTTTGTCCCATGAAATTCCACTCAGATTGGGCTGATATATAAAATGTTAAAAAAAAAATAAAAAAAAATCAGCAGTTCCATTCTCCTCCCTTGCAGCATGTCAGAAATGGCGGACCATTCCGAAGCCGGGCTCACACTGCCAGTGAAGCAGCAGTATATACTGTTTGCAGGGTTGAGGCCTTAGTCAGATACCTTTTGTGGGGGGTGGTCTTTCAGGAGCACCGGGACAGAAAAACTATTAAAAAAAAATAGTGATATAAAACCACAAACGCTGGCATGAAAACTCAAAGGCTGGGATAAGACCTGAAACTACTTTCAAATCATTTTTAAAAATCTGGCTAGATTTCATGTCAGCAGCGTCCCTTTAACTTCTGCTTCCCTGTACACCTCGGTGCCTTCTCCTGTTTTAACTGCACAACATGAAGACTTGTTTCCCCTTCCTTGGCCTCAAAATATTTCTCTTTAAAAGAAAAAAAAAAAAAATCAGCTGAATAAAGTCCATCTGGGTTTTCATTACCTGGTGATCCTGAAATCACTGGAGAGTTGTACAGATTTAAAATGTCTTCTATGACTGGTTCTTTGTTATTCTTGTCTTTTTTCTTTTTCTTTTTCAAAGTATCTTCCAACTGTTTCAACAGAGAGAGTTCTTCCGACCGTCTAATATCTACAATGATAAGAGCTGAAGTTAAGGCTACGGAATCTTACAAGATAATGGCCAATAAAAACCTCACACAGCAATGGCACTTGGTACTCCTCCATATTCAGGGCTGTATCCTACAACACAGCTCCATGGAAGAACCCACAATCCAGCTGCAAGTAATCATCCACTGCTAATTGCTGCTTGGGAGAAATCCATCATTGGCATACCAGGGTTGCTGTGGCTCAGGACTGTAGTATGTTGACAGGGCTGTGCGGGGAAAGCAGGATGGATGTCCTGGTCTGAGCAGTGCTACAAGTTTCTTAAGCACTAAAATTCACTTCTTAATAGTAAAGAAATAAAGGCAATGGGCCTGATTAATTCTCACTTCATTTATGCTAATGTACTCTGGGAGTAACTCCACCCACCCTGCGGGGCTACACGGTGGTAAGGCCGGTGTGAGAGCAGAACGGGGATCAAACTCTTCTGCGCACAGCGTGAAATGGGTTGGTGGCTTCAGCCACCTAAAGCCACCCTCAGAACTCTCACTAATCAGCAACCACGTGGGTCACAGGAGAAGCTCCTAATAATGTTATGGATCAGGGACCTGTAAGGGCGGAGACCTACCCTGTTAGCCAACCAGCACTGGATACAGCACATAAAAGTCTGTGCTCTCTTCAGAAAGGTCCAGGCCTGTGGTCTGGGACTGAGCTTACAGAGTTTAGGGCCAGAAGGCCCCACCAAACCTCCTGTATAGCACAGGCCACCAATACCACCCACCCACCCCCGCACCAAGCCCAAAAATCGGAATGAGACCAAAGAATTAAAGCCCTCGGGAGACTAAACTATTGTTTTCTGCTGCAGCACCATGGAGGGACAGCAGTGCACCAGTGCCTGGCGCCCTGGTAGTGGCAAGGACGTGATTAAGGAAGCTATGCCCACATGATCTTAGCCAGCGACCATCGCCCCACGCTATAGATGAAGGCCAATCCGACTGGTGGAAAATTTCTTCCTGGCCTCGAATACAACGGGTCTCTGAACGTGGTAGGAGTTTTGCATGAGCAGGAGCTGCAGACACTGAACCAAAAGGAAGCTCTGAAACAGCTGCAATCAGAGATGAAGAGTCACTTACTGAGGGTTTTGCAGATGTCACAGACAGCCTTGAACACCACCGAAGAGAAGCTGACTTTCAGCCGCACGGTTTTCATGTTCGGCAAACAGAGGCGCAGCATCTTGTGCTGCGTGGTAAAGAGCAGCTTGGCATCTGCCTGCACCCCACACTTATCCAGCGTCCAGTGGGTCTTCAGAAGCCAGCACTTCTTCTGCTCCCACCAAAGAGCGTAGTCTGACCAATCCCGTGATAAATCTAGGGCAATATCGAACAAAGGAATGCAAAGTACGCGATCAGTAACAAACTATAAAGATTATCTTTTAAATGCAGGAACTGCTAGAAAGAGACAAGGTTTTGTGTTTTGCAGCACAGCTTAGTGACAGTGCTAATCCACTGCTGGAAGAACAGTTTCCTTGGTAAAATTATTAATTGATGGAAAATTTTGGACCAGCTCTGAAGTGCTTTTTATGGAAAATGTCTATTTCATCAAAATGGAATTGTCTGCAGGAAATGTCAAGTTTTAATGTTTTCTCCTCAGTTTTCATTGAAAAACTAACAAACTGCCCCCCCTAGTACCACAAACAAAGAAATGTTTCAGTTTCTGCCAACCTGACATTTTTCTATTGCTCAGGGGAAAAATTTTAGGTTTACTGAAAATTTTTGCCCAACTGGCTGAAATTTTTTCAGGTTTTGGTTCTCAAAAGCCAAACATTTTTTTAAAAAACTGTTTTTTCTGTTGCCAAACCTGAACAAGCACCACCAGTTTTTGCTTTTTTGATGAAAAATTTTGATAAAAACATGGAAAACAGTGGATTCTTCATCTCTTGATGTCTTCAAACAAAGACAGGCTGCCTTTCTGGAAGATACGCTGTAACCAAATCGGGGATCCTTTTGGCCTTAAACTAAGAAGTAGCTCTCATTTTAAAACAAAAAATTAAAAATATTATTGAACAAAGCAAATTCATTTGTTTCCAGAAAGTTGCAACATCAAAAGAAAACAGACACAGTTTATGTAGGATCTGGGGGCCCGTGTTGCTGACCATCTAGTTCACTTGGTACTGTAGATTTTATTTTGTTAAACATCACAAGTAAAAGTCCATGCAGCTATTTGGCTAAAGGGGTGGAGTGCAAGGGATTAAGGGAATGGACTTTGTGACCTCATTATTTTCCTTTGAGTTCTGAAATTACCCCGGCTTCCCCATCAGCTTCAACAACTCCAGGCTGAATAGGATGTATCAGTCACTCTTTAAGCTCTTACAAATGAATCCAGTGAACTCTTTTCTACAACAGTTACCACCTTGGAAAAGAAATAAGTCACTCAGAAGCATGTTTGATGGTGAAATACCAGGGCTTTCTTGTGTGTGAATTCTTTGGCACCCTTATGTCGGCTGCATGCCAGAAGAACTGGCCTCTCAGTTTGGATGACACTGGTTTACACTACAAAATTACTTCGATGTAACTATGTCACTCCAGCTTCTCCTGCCAATCTAGCTACTGCCTCTCACGGAGGTGGAGTTATTAACCGAGGGGAGAGGTCTCTCCCAGCAGCTTAGAGCGTCTTTACCAGAAACACTAGAGTGGTGCAGTTGCGCCGCTGTAAATTTGTAGTGTAAACCTATCCTGAATTACAATTCACAGTCACAAAAGAGGTACAGACAGTTAGTCATGATAGGCCGTGCTATGGACTGAGCAAGCTGACTAAAGGAGACAGCAGCACTTCTGTTGTGTACGGTAGTCACAGAAGCAAGACGATAAGTCAAAGATATGAATAGTGGGGCCCAGATAACACCTCTTCTGCACCAAATGCTCAACTCCGTAGCGTTCCAAGTTGGAGGAATGCAAGTCCCACTGCATACACACCTGACTAACATAGACAGGCCCTGCTCAGCAGTCAGCAGGAAGGTAACCAAAGATTTCTGAATTTGAAGAGAGAGCGAGTGTGGTGGAGGAAATATCTGTATTATGTGAAATCTAGAGACAATGACATTTATAGTCAATATTTTTTCAGGTATAGTTGTATCTGGAAACTCCTTCTTGCCCTGTATGGATCCAACTGCAAGATCAGGACCCTGGGATAATTATTTCGGGATGCAGCTTATGTTAGTGGCTCGGACACTGTATTGTGACTCAGGAAATCTGGGTTATATTCTTGTCTCTGCCACTGAACTGCTGTGGGACTGAGGACAAGTTACTTCACCTTTATTTCTTCTCGAACCTTTCCTCTGCCTTGTCTATTGAGCCAAGGAAGGGGAGGAGGGGGAAATCTACGTATGTAATTTCAATAACAGCATGCAAATTAACTCTCTCTCTCTACTCACTGATTTGTTCTACTAATTTGAGCATCACTCCACCAATATGTAGATCTCCCGTGACCCGAAGTGTAAATTCCTTTTGCTCTTCTTCATACTGATGATCGACTGTGACAATGAGCTCCCAAGAACTGGATCCATATTCTTTTGAGGAAGTCATCTCAGCAACCTCTACTGTGAGTTCTGCAGAGTAAAAGAAAGTATAAATCAACAGAAGTTCAAAATACAATGCATTTAAACAAAAACACTAATCAAGAAATGGACTTAATTAAGGGCCTGATGTGGGCAACAGCTCAGACAGAGAAATAGTGGAAACTTAAGCAGAGGTGTGGCACAGGTTTCCTCCAGAGTCTGCTCTCACTGGATTTGAATGATTTTAGCTACAAAGTCAGGAGATATTTCTTCAGAACAGGGGGAACTTGAACCAGCTAAAGAGCAGAGACAGCTCTGTTCAAGCAAGCTTTCCACTTCCTGAAGCAAACCCGCTGATCACGACTTTACAGATGCTATGGCGGAGGCTGTAAAGTTTTGTCACTCTGTCTATGTAAACTCCTGAATTCCATTTGATTTTATGCACTCTGTTTATGACTGTGACCATCAGTGTGGATTATAGCTTCCATTTTATGGTAGAAAATGCACCACATCTGAAAATCTGAAACAGGGCCATCAGCAACTGGATAGTCTTACCCAGATAGCTCCAGAGGGGGGCCAGGCAGAGCCTCTAGCTTTTAGCAACCCTCTGCCACACAAAGTGGGGGAGGGGGAGAATGCAAAATCCCCCAACACAAGAAGAGAAGCAGAAAGAGGTGTCCAACCCTGCTTTTCAAAGGACAGGCTCTCTAGCAAAGGGACAAAGACCATCACCAGAACGAGGAAACTGAAGATGTAGGGGGCAAGATGGACCTGGTCCCCTATGACCAAATCCTAAAGGACTCTCAGGAGTGGTGAAGACTCTGAAGGAGGGAATTGCGTTCAGCTGTGCATTGTTTTTTTTCCATAGGTCTGTAAATCTCTTGTACCGTCTATGAGTAAGGTGCATGTGTGTTTAAGAAGTTCTTGGCAAAGCCTGAGTGAGTACCTTGCATTATCTGCCATGTGTCACTGAAGAGTTAAACTACACGCTGGAGCACTCACGAAGGTAGAGCTCTGTGGAGTGTGCGCATAGGACTTGGGGCAGGTTCAGAACTGGTTTGGGGACCTAGGGCAGCTGGACTGTTGGGTCCCACCATCCCACAGAAGGGTGTCAGACAGAATGCACCCAAGAGGTAAGGACTAGAGATAGCGTCTGGACACTGCTCAGATTCCGTGGGCTTGGGAGCGCATGGGATCCAAAGACTGGGTCCAGTAGAGCAGACTGCTGACCGCCTCCTAGTGAAGACCCTGGCAGGCCTCCAACAGAGATAAATCATTTCTTTGCCTACTTCACAGCCACAATGTAAGATTTTTTTAAAAAAGTCTTTGTATCCCATTTGGTCAGATTCAGGATAGGATTTCTGGCACTGGAACGCCAGCAGTCCCCTTCTGCTGCATTTGCCACAGGTCAGCTGTAAGCCAAGGTGACCTGTTAGACCAAAATCCAAGAAGAGGATGCCTAGGGGCAACCTTGTCAATGGCAGAGAAAAATTAGCCTTATGATTCATCGATTTTAGTCCTGCTTCAGGATGTGTGTGTGTGTTGACCTCTCAAGGCCCCTTACAACCCTATACTTCTATGATTAGCTCATCTAGTCTCACCCTCTGTAGAACACAGACAAGAGAACTTCAAAGAAAGCCTGAGGTGTAGCAGGCTGGAGAACACGGGCAACGATCCTACAACCTCTCACATGACATTCCATGAGATAGCACAGTCTGTCAGGGGAATGGCATTCTCCCTCAGCTTCCCACTCAAGTGTCATTAGTTTCTGAGGGTGAACCATCCAAATAGGCCCCCTCGTGAGGGAGAGGGAAACTGAGGGAAGCAATGGTCCAATGAGGTGAGATTTGATTACTCACCCCCATCCCAAACACAAGGTCCAAAGTGGGACTCACTGCGAGTTAAACCAACAGCCTCCTCGGTTAGCATCACAGTAGCCACAAAATCCTGGACCCCATTCAGAGGACTTGTCATCCATATGGATGTTAAAGTCACTGATCACGAACAGGATCCCCAGCTCTGGTACCTAGATACTCTTCCTCATTCTCTTCAGTTTGGGTTACAGTAAAACCTATGGTTGTGTTTAAAGCTAGGAAGGCATGTTAAGCCCCAATCCTGAAGTTATATTCATGTGGATGGAACCTTGTATCTGGGTTGAGAACCCCAGGCTTTCACAGAGCTCCCTGCAAGCACAGCTTAGCACCAAGATGGCCTGGAGCTGCTCTGTAATAATTTAAGAATGCCATCCGTGAGCTGGTAATTGGGATAGTCACTGTATGACTACACTGGCTGAAACAGGAAGGCTAAAGAATGACTTGAGATGATACCTCAGTGCCCACATGGCGGTTGTTACAAGGCAGTGGAGACTGGCCTGACCTCCTGTTGAGACTTCCAAACACAGTTTGGTCAGCAGGGACCCACAGCCCACGAGAACAAAGAATTCTACAAATGATTTTCTCTCTCAAGAGAGGGAGACCACGATTGCTGAGAAGCTGGTCAGACTCAGACACATACAGACATCTGCTGAGGAGGCGTGAAGAAGTTAGACCATCCCTAGGAAGGCCTATATCCATGTCAAAATCTTCTCCCCCCCTTATGTTGTGCTTTACTATTACTGTTGAAATCAAACAAATTCTTTGGTTTAAGGCGGCCATCTGGACACTCTGTTCACAGACCCCTGAAAGGAAGAACTACAGGTGCTGAACCCAGCTGGGAAAGCTGCTGGGAAAGCATGGTTGATATACAGAGTATTTCAGCCGCAGGCCTGGTCTAAGAGTAGGAGAATCCCATGATTTCACTCTGTACTGTAGATTATTATTATTATTTCACAGTTACAGAGCTAGTTACCGCTAGCTCTGTAACAGGCGCCTTATTTGATTTACTTCTCTAAAGCCTCTCTTCAATATTTCCCTTTCAAGCCAGAGGTTTTGTTTGTGATAATAAAAACAAACAGCGATAGATAATCTAGCAGAGAAAGGCCTAATGGGTACCAGTGGCCGGATGTTAAAACCATACAAATTCAAAGAAGAAATAAGGCAGACATTTTTAACACTGAGTGTGATTAACCACTGGAGCAAGCTACCAACAGAAATGGTGGATTTTCCATCTCTTGACATCTTTAAATCAAGACTAGATGCCTGGCTAGAAGATATAATTTAGTCACACACAAGTACTGGGCTCAATCCAGGCATAACTGGGTGAAATTTTACAGGTCAGACTAGATAATAATGGTGCCTTCTGGGCTTATATATGAATGAAGGTATTAAATTTATTAAATCAGTGGTTCTAAATAGTGTCATAGCAACAACATAATAGAAATAATTTAATTGCTGGGAAACATATTACAGTTACCTTCTTTAGAAAACACACACTTGCACAGATAATAAATCCTAGCCCTTACTGCTCCAAAGGTTACATCCTTTAATTCATTTTAGAGTAAACAAACTGGCATGAGGCCCAACTCTTCTTCAACTGAAGCCAATGGGAATTTTGTTTCTTTTCCTACCAGTTGAAAGGGGGCTTTTCCTTAAATGATCACACCAGTGCAAAAAACAAAAAAACCCCAAAAATAAACAGTAAAATAAAAATATTAACAACAAAATGAACTCTATTTACCATAGGTATTTCTTAAGAACCAATGGCTTTGGCATTTAAGAGCTGATACCAAAATTTATAGCACCTATTTAAAACCATGATATTTGGGTTAGGAAATTAAGACTCTCAAATGTAAGTTTTAAAACACCATACAAAACTCTTAGGAACCAGCTTGCTGAACCCACTGAAGTCAATACCAAAACTTCTACTGGCTTTCAGGACTGCAGGATCTGGCCCAAATTTCTTCAACAGCAAACACTCGTGGGCTACCCAAGAGTGACAATGAAAACAGGACAATTTCTTGATTTAAAGGCTACCAGCAGTTAAAGTCAGAAAATCTGGTTGCCCCACATTCCTCCTCCAATCCCTCCCTCCAACTCAATCATTTCAGCGTGCACTTGGAACCCCTGTTTGCTCTAAAGCGGGTTTTTACACGCAGAAGTCTTTAGAAGCCAGGTGGAAATCAAGAAAGCTCCCTGGCCCTTCCACTGCCTATTTGTACAAGCCAAGAACCTGGCCTTAGGTATCCAGATCTCATTCTCCAAAGGACCCATTAAGGCCATTAGGCTTTTTAAAAAAAACACACCCTACAATTAATACATTTCCTCACAACTAACTGCCACTTGCCCTAGGTTACAGATACCACACAAAGCAACCTGGTCTCTCCCACCAACATAGCAGATGCTGCCCAGAGACCTGCAAACAGAGTAGGACTTTAAGGAAGAATCATCCTCCCCTTTCAATCGCTCCTGCCAGGAGAGCCCTGGGGAGCAAAGCACGGGCTGGAGAGCTGCCCACGGGAGAAGGGGTCGTTCCCACCCACCAGCGCTCCCGCTCCCACTCACGTGCCTTGGCCAAGGTCAGCTCTCGCTTCCCAGACCCGCGGCTGCTCCCTCCACCAACACCTGGCGCCTAAGAACCGCGAGGGGGAGGCGCCCTCCTCCCGGCCCTGCCCTGCCCTGCCCTGCGCTGCGCTGCGCCGCAGCGGGGCCCCGGGGCTGGCTGCAGAGAGCCAGGGCGCGGCGTTAGCGCTGCTGCTGCAGCCGGCGCGGCCCCGCTCCCGCGGGCATCCCGCCCAGACTGGCAGCGGGCGCGGGCAGGTCGGGGCGAGCCAGCCGGAGCGTGCAAACCACACGGGGCGGCTCTGCTCGCCTCTCCCCGCCCCTCCCGCCCACTGCACCTAAATACAACACAAGCTGTGGGCACTGTAAAAATTATCTATCCATGGTGCTGCCCTCAGCAGCTGAGCACCTCCCAGGCGTGACTATTACTATCTCACCCCCCCCCCCCGTGGGCTAGCATCCCCCTTGGACAGATGGGGACACTGAGGCACAGGGATGCCTCTCTCATTGGGATTGACAGCAGAGAGAGGCAGCTAAATACCGTTGAGGCTCTGGATGCAAGTGACTTGCCCAAAGTCACCTGGGAAGACTGTAGCAGAGCACTTTTACAAAGTAGGTTTTTGCCCCTTGGCGTCTCCAACCCCTGCACCTTTCTCATGGCTCTGGCAAAATACAAGTGGGTCCCACTGGTGCTTATTGACAGACCTTGCACGCTGACGTTCTTGTGCATTAGTTCAGATAAATGGAACCACAAACGTGCACGAGGCCAGACTTTCTGGAGCCTTGGGAACATTTGCTTAGGACGTCACCAGCAGCCACAGACAAAGTATAATTGTCAATCCCCAGCTCCTGCTCCCGGGGCAGATGTAACAGAGGATGGGGATTTCCAGCCACTCCTGAAAGACTGGGAAAGTATCAGACTGTTGTCACCAGCTGCTGCGGTGGGTCACCACACCCTAATGACCAGGTAGTTCCCAGCTTCTGCTGCAAGTTGCCATGGCTGGTCTGACCTTCCTCCCCTGCCAGCAGCCCATGGAGGGACAAGGTGGACAGCAGTCCAGAAGTGAAAGAACAAGTAAGTAGGAAGGGGCCTCCTGGCCCATCGTTTCTCTCTAGCCCTGCCACCTTCTATTTTATAAGGCCAGAAGGTTCCTCAGTATGGACTAGTCCCCCTTTGACCTGGTGTCACCACCACATTTACCTGCAGTAATTTCCCCTGATGGACAGAGAAACACTCTGCTTATAAATTAGGGAGATTTTTACCTGAAGGAGAAGCCTCCTCCCTATACAGGGCCTTGACAAGCACTCAAATCGTGGTAGGCCTGGCCTCAGCCCTCCTCCTTTATGCATGAAAATTCAAGTGGCATCAGGCCAAATAAACATGAACTGTCACATGACATCCCAAGTGCTCCCATGTGCTTTCACCTGACACCCTGCATGCCCCCACCAGCAATATTAACAGGGGTGGACAGTACTGCAAACATGGTCCCTCCTATGTAAAACCCTCTTGCCCCACAGGCTTCTCCCTGGAGAACGCAGGGATACAAATGTTTCATGCAGATACATGGGGCTTTGGTCCTAGAACTCAGACACTGAAGAGAATCAGTTCCTGGCTGTCTTAGCACTACAGCAGGTGGCTTTCTGGAAAGCTGAAGCAAAGTAAGTTGACTTACAACCCTGGTGCCTGCCAGATGCTCTAGGAGAGAATACAGGTCACAGGGCATGGTGAAGCAGTCCTTGAAGTGAAGGAGGAGACTATACCTCTTTGCAAGCTAGAACAAGTGCAGGATGGTGAGGCGAGGTCACTGGCTGCCCCTCAGTTGGCTTAGAGCTATCTGCTGACTTCCCACCAAGCGTGGCTGGACTGGTGACTAGCTCTTTCAGTTGGGGAGCAAATGGCTACCTACAGCTTTGATCAAATGAGGTCAGTGCATGGTCCAGAATGGGTAACCTATGGAGTTATGCCAGAATTACAGGAACAGCTGTGTCCTATTCACAGTCTTGGCAGCTCCTCCAAATGCCACAACATAAGTGAAATCGTCAGTTATCTACTTCCGATGAGAGCATTACAACCCAATCCCCATCCTTTTTCTAGCCACGGAGAATCGAGGATAAGCAGAGCAGGGCCCCAGCTGAAACAGAACTAAGTTCCTACAGGAGATTTATCTTCAAAGCATCTACCATCCTCAATAATTCTTATGCTTTGCATACGGAGGGCAGACTTTTTCTTTTCCCAGCTTCTATCATTACCAGTTCCTTGATTCATGGATTCCAAGACCAGAAGGAACCATTGTGATCATCTAGTCTGTTGTATAATACAGGCCATAGACCTTCCCTCAAACAATTCCTAGAGCATATCTTTTAGAAAAAAAGATGATTTTCCATCAAGATTCAGTCAGGTTAATTACTCACTAAAAATGTACCTTATTTCTAGACTGAATTTGTCCAGCTTCCACTACCAGCCACTGAATTGTGTTATGTTGTCTCTGCAAGAGCGAAGAGTCCGTTATTAAACGTTTGTTCCCTATGTTGGTACTTTGGATTAGTCTGTCACCCCTTCACCTTCTCTTTCTTAAGATAAATAAATTGAGCTCTTGGAGTTTATCACCTAAGCCATCTAATTCTTTAATTATTCTCATGGGTCTTCTCTGACCCTCTCCAATTTATCAACATCCTTCTTGAATGAAGGACACCAGAACTGGACACAGTATTCCAGCAGTGGTTGCATCAGTGCCAGACACAGTGGTTAAATAACCTCTACTCCTACTCAAATTTCCCCTGTTTATGCATCATAGGTCACATTAGCCCTTTTGGCCACAGCATCACGCTGGGAGCTAATTATCCATCGTTACCCCCAAATCTTTCAGTTATTGCTGCCCAGGATAGAGTCCCCCAGCATGTAAGTCTGGCCTGAGTGTACACAATCTTTGTTTACATACATTTAGTCATATTAAAATGCTGTATTGATGTGATGTGCTCTCAGGGTCTGTCTCCAGAATCAAGGAATTACTAATATTGGCTTTAGGGAAGAAGAAAATTCACTTATCTTTTCTTGGGCAATTTTTCTGATCAGGGTCCTGAACAGAGAAAATTGAAGTAAACGCACCGAATGATCAAGATACTCCAGGAGCTGAAATTCAGGACAGACACATGGGGCCAGGAAAGTCTGTCATTGGCCTGGGCTGAGGATGAATACTGTCAGATACAAAGTCTCAGCTCAGGAGAAGGTGACCATAGTGGAAAACAAGTGGCAGCCCAGAGACAAAAAATAACTTCTTATGGGAGCCTATTGGGAATGTTGATCTGATCCAGACTTGTGTGAATGAGCTGGAGTTCATATGATATCTATCCAGTAATTCTTATTATATGTCAGGCTGTTTAAGATGCTCATGACTGTAAGTGCCAATCTCCAGGCAGACTATTAAGAAACAGGACACAAACCCCAAACTGATTGGTGAAATCTACATATAATCCACCCAATCAAATAATCAAGTGTGAACTCCTCAAGCACTGAAACAGCCTTAACATGGAGTCAGACAGTCCTTGTGGGAACTCCAATATATCCTGCCACCTAGGCAAGCCTGCCTTTGTGAGAGATGGTCCCTTCCAAAAGAAATCACAACATTCAGGTTACTCCCAGTCCCAAAGGACCAGTCACTTACCCACGTCAATTGTACCTTAGATCTCTCGTCAAGACAATGCCTGTAGCCCATCCTGTAATAAACTGATTATAGATTTATTAACCAAGAAAAAGAAATAAGATATTTACAAGGTTAAAGCAGGTAAACACACACACGAATGAGTTACGGTCTTAGGTCCCAAAAGGTAATAGAAACTGCTGTGATATTCAAGTTTTCTATGACCTCTAAAGTTAAGCAAAGCAGCTTGTGGATCCCTTGCTTGTGCTTAGAACGATTGCCCTCTCCACTTTCCAAGCAGCAGGGTGATAAAGTTCCTTCTGGTCAGGGATTTCTATTCCCTTCCCCGAGAGTTCAAACTGATGGAACAAGTGTCAGCACCTGTCTCCTCTTCATGGGTGTGTGTGGAGGGGCAATCAACAGAGTCGGTGTTCTTTGATGTTTCACAATGGCTCATTTGGTTTCAAAGGGCCTTATTGTGTGCAGGACCAGCACTCCACACTCATTATTGCTTCTTTCCTGTTGGGTGAGTTACACAGTTACAGAGATTTACAATGCAAACACTCAGTGGATACAGATGTTATAAGTGAAGTCAGTGAATGCAGCATCCTACAAGCATTTCATAAAGTCTAAACACTAAACACATTCTTATCAACTTAACATCTCTTATAACAATATTAACACACAGGTGAGCCAGACTGGTTTCCAGCTGTGCATTTGTCCGTGTGCAGTGAGGCCTAGGGCCTTGGCATGAGCTGGCACCTGGTCTGCCAGAGTCACAGAACATTCTCCACTCCCTCAACTGTGGAATGCAGAGGATCAGATTATTTCAGGGATCCTCCCAATTCAATCCAGGAAGTGGATACTAGAAAGAGAACGAGTGAGTTTAGCGTCCACCAGATAGAACACAATGATTTATGGGGGTCTCGGAGCACTGCTTCTTCCAGGGTAACAGACCTGGGGGAAACCCAGGTTCCTGGTCCTGCTCCAAATTAGAGAAAGCAGGGATTTGAACTGTGGTCTCATATTCCAGCTGATTGCTCTAGGCTCTTCTCTCTCCCCTGAATGTCTGAAAAGCAACAGTGGTTTCGTTTCACACTGGAACGAAACCAAATGCAAGACCCTGAAATTTTTCATGAAACAATTCTTGTTTTCTGGAGGGCTGGCCACATAACAGCAGCTTTGGGAGAGACTGTGAGACCTGGGCAATGGGGTTTGCAAGAAATGTGCAAAAGGAATGTACAAAATGGGAAATGCTCCATGCAGACTGCATGAGATGTCCTTCTCTTATTAAATCCTTTGTATTGTTAGCAGAAATCAGTGGGCTGGGCTCCAAAAATTAGTCGGCACTGGTGGGAGGAAATGCACCTTGGTAGCTCACAAGCTGCATAGTGAAACAATGGTTACTTTGATGTGCTCAGTATGCCCCTGCAATATCTTGAATAAGCTCATGTCATGCAGCTGGCAATGACTGGTATTTGCTATGGTGAAGATAATGGTATTGGAATACTAGCTGGCATTAGCAGAGGCCCATTGTTGTAAATGTGTTCCTACAGCTGATAGCCTGATGGGCTGGAGGGATGGAAGAAATGGGAACAAAGAATTTACCTTTTTGTAGTGGATTTTGATGCTTCCCTTTCCCACAGCTGCATCATCTGCCACCGACAAGGGGTTCCTCTGATCCTGTCTTTATGGGAAAGGAGTGGCTGCGTCAGCTGGTTAGTTTGAGACACAACATGACCCTTAGTAACTTAGTTCTGATGATATTGCTGCCCTCCTTGCACTGTGCTATGGCTCCCTGACTTTGTGACGGGACTTCCTGACTTTAATGGTAGGCAGGTGACTGCCCCATTATCTAAAGGGAAGGATGATGTGTGTGTTGTATTGGAGCGGTTGGGGATTATGCCCCTGCTAGTCCCTTTTGTGGAGGAGATTATCACCAAGGCTGGAGAGGAATTTCCTAGGCTAGGGCTGGGGAGTTATCACAAAGAATAATGGGACATAGTGAGGAAAAGGAATATGTGGAAGAGTATCCTGAGTCTGAGCTCCATCAGGGTGTGGAATAGTCTTCCCAGGAGGGAGACCTTAACCCCCACCCATCTCTTGGGACTTTAGAACTAGATTTGAAATCCATCAAAGGTAAGAGTTTCACATAATCACAGGGATGATCCTCAAAATCTTTGGCATCTCTAATGCCTGTGAAATTCTTTGTAAATTCCCAGATGCAATATCAGAGTAGGAGTTCCCCTTCACTGATGGTGCTAAAGTCCAACCTCTGCAAAGTGCCGCTGACATTCCAGGGCACCACCCATTCCCACTACATAATAGTTTCTTCCCTCTTCTGCGGATGATATTAATACTGCAGAGCCACTGCTCCCACCATGGAGGGAAAGGGTTATCTCCTCTGAGGCTGCATTGCAAATATGTGGCCAAACATGTGGCATTTCCCCTGGGATGCCATGCTCTGCTTCTCCTCACAGCAGACACTGCTGCTCTGTGCTCCACCCAGGAGTGACCAAATGTGTGAGAATTCAGAGACAAGCCATCACCCCTTGTGTCCTCAAGTCCTTCTGACCCTGAACCCAGAGGCTTTTCTGTTCTCTCTGGGTGGCCTAGGGACATTAGAGCCTTCGCTGCCTCTGGAAGAGCAGGTGGGGATATTGAGCAAGCCCTTTTCTAATGCTTTGTCTACACTTAGTGACATGTAACATACAGGCGCTACTCACGTAGCTACGCGCCACAGTGCAAGGCTCTGGCGTGGGGGAGGCAGCGGGGAAAGGCTTCGGCAGCAGGGAGGCAGTGGTTCACTACATGAAGTGTAGTAATGGGAGGCCCTGCTTGGGTGTGTCGAGAGCCTTGTGGGGCTCACTTGTGTATACACCCTAGGGTTCAGGCATGTAGGGCACTCTACTTGCTTAAGCTGTATCCTCATTGTCTCCATTGCTATTGAAATACCCATGCTAGCTGGGGGTGCAGTGTCTGTATTCCACATGCCACCATAAGCATAGCTGTACCTTAAGGGTATGGATTGTATGATTGTAGCATGGGTAGGCCATGGATTTGCAATACAGCCTCAGAAGAGATAACAGGTAACAGGTGACAATAGTCTTGTAGACATGGTGGCACAGGCTTCAGCAGGGGCTAGCAACCGGAGTACAAGACTTCCAGGGACTTTGGGTACATATTCTGGTTGCTAGCCCAATGCCACGACTGCTATTGTTACCTGTGCTAGCTAGATTAAAACTAACACGGGTATGCCTACCCATGCTACAGTCAGACCTTTACTTTGTTTGCAGGGTACACATACCCCCAGAGGCAAGTTCCCTGCAAAACATTCTTTGTACCTCGTTTCTAGTTGCATGTGTTGTTCCTTTTCCAGAAGCAGCGAGACAATCAGACAAGGGCCTGGGAGAGAACAGAGAGAAAGGTTCCTTGTCTTTCTAAAGTCTAATTTGCAGGGAAATCCTTTCTGGGGAAAATCAACAAAGAACCTGTTCTGTATGCCAGTGACTCAACTTATCAACCCTCGAACGCTGTCCAATTGTGTCTGGCTCCTGAGCTAGAAGGGTTGGGGGTCTGTGGGGGCAGTGTGGGAACCTCCCGGTCAGCCCTCTGATAAGGTCTACTGCATGTGGTCCTGACGTTATCACCTCCACATGATTAAGGAGTGTAGTTTATGGTGTGTGATTTTGGGTCCCATGTTCCAATCCACCGCTAGGGTGGGGAATCACAGATGGGAGAGGGTAAAGGAAAAATCCTGAGAGCCGCAGTGGAAACATGTAGTGCCCCACCTGAATGGCAGCAAACTAGGCTTGCGAGCATTGCCCTAAGGCCTCCTACCCAGATCTAGTCTCTGAGATGCCACAGCCACAGTGATGGTTTCTCCAGTTTCATCATTCCACTCGCTGAGTTCTCCTTGATGGCCCCGCCTATCCATGCAGATTCAGACTGCTGTACAAGTAACAGAAAGAGAAGTTCCCACGCACTTCCTCTATATATTTCCCTTTGGGTCTAAACACTACATTCCTACAGGCCATCTGGGCTGTTTGATACACCTGTTTTATGCATGTGTGATGGTTCACACCCCTAGGGTAAAGGCAGCATGGGCTATCTGTCACGGTTCGTAAAGCAGCCCTTTGGTGTAGGGCTGCGTGGCCTAGCGGCCAGAGTCTATAGTGCCCCCTTTGGTGCAGGGCAGCGTGGCCTCACGGCCAGAGTCTATGGCACCCCCTTTGGTGCAGGACAGCATGGCCTTATGGCCAGAGTCTATGGCACACCTTTTGGTGCAGGGCAGCGTGGCCTTATGGCCAGAGTCTATGACATTGGGGTTTGACAGCCCCAATAGGGGGGCTCAGGCCCACCAACTCCACCAGGCCCCAACCCAGGGCCTTAACAGTGGCATAGCAGCTTGCCACTGACTCAGCAGGGAGGTCCTACCAAAACACGCTGAGTTTCCCTGGGAGGCAGGTACCACTCTGCCACCCTCCCTGGGTCACTTCCTACCAGAGTCTGTGTTGGGGTTTCCCCATGAGATGTCGGGTCCTCTGTGTTCAGCAGGTCCAGTCATCTCCAGGGTCTCCTCCAGTCGCCGTGGTGCAGGTGGGCCATGAACAGCCAGAGGTGTGAATCCCCAGTTGTAGTTGCCGTTGCTGTGAAGGGAAGTTTAGGCTTATGGAGTTTAGGCCATGCTCAGCCTGAATCTACTCAGAGGTGATGTTTGTGAGCTCAGACTTGCAGTCCTGTTCTTCTATCCTCCTTCATTTGGCAGGGCAGAAGAGAGGAGTGAGGAGATCCACAGAGCTCCAAGTAAATTGCAGGAAAGTCCCTGTCCCCTGGCTTCCCCGATCTATGTATATTCTAAATGAGCCTCACTTGATGTGATCTCATGCCTGAGTCGGACCTGACATTCCCTCTACAGTTTGATTCCTCCTGTTCCTTAAGTGTCCTGTAGAGATAGTCTTAGTGACAGATCAGGCTGCTATTCAGAGATGGGCACAATTAATGTAACATGTCTCTGGAATTGTCCATCCCTTGCTCTGCGTAGTGGGGACTCCACAGTGCTTAGTTCTCACAATTGTTAGGCTATTGGGGAACTTGGAACTGCAGTGGAAATTCTGGAATGTGCATATTTAGTATAATATGTACCGCCCATATCCATAAATATACAGTGCTTAAAATGAAGAATAGCCTCTTAACCATAGGCATAAAGCTCTCACTTTATCATGCCTAAGTCGTATGGAAAATCAATGGAATTTAAGCTTTAAAAAATATGTATCCAGTTATTTAGCAGCCTAAGTATCCGAAAGATAAAATTCCATCCCCCTGTGCTTTTTTTATATAGAATTTCAGCCCCTGCCTGTTCAGAGTCTTAAAGCCTTTTTAATTATGATTAATTATATTGATTTAAGATCCAAGACATATTGAAGGAGGGATAATTTAGGTGCAGACATAAGACAGTTCCCCCACAAGAAAGTGATGCTTGTGCAAATTTTGTGCATAGAAAAGACTTCAGGAGTCAGAGCTGAGTGCTGGGCAATCCTGCCAACAATCGATGATCCTGTGTGATTCACGCCTGTGAACATGTCACCCCTCAAGGCCTGGATTCTTTGTGGAGGATTTCAAAATGCTACCTTTCCTTTATAGCCGGCTCTCATGCTTGAAAAGCAGACTGAGGAAGTGGTAGCATGACCACTGTGAAATCTGAGACATTTAAAAAGCATTCTAGAAAACCCCTGGAGTGTGAGTAACAAGGAGAAGTGAGCAGAGGGGGACTCATTACTCAGAACAGAGTCAGGGCAATAACACATGGGTGTGCATCACAATATGTATTTTCCCCAGACGTCTGATGTAATGACTTTAACCTTTGTCATGTTGTTTTTGACTTGAGTTCTGAAGGTCTGCACAGTATCAGTTGCAGCCAGAATCATTTGTCATATCTGAGGATTAGCTAATTCATTAAGCCTACCACTCAGTCTTCCTCCTTGATTCAGTACAGCAGTGGCTCCAACACAGACACACACACACGAAACCCCCCAGTGGGTTGGAGAGTCTTGCAAGATTGATAAAAATAATGAATGGGCCAGTTGTGAAAGATGTGAGGCAGTGACGGTGAGATTAGGTAGCGCTAAGGATTAGTTTTTAATCTCAGTCCACTGAAGTCAATGGTAAAGGGGGGGCAGTTGGACCGATGCAGGATGCTTTTGCAAATCCCACCTTTAAATCCGTAGGTAGGCACCTAAGCAGAAGTCATGGGAGCCCAGCACCTTTAAAAACACTGGTCATTTTTATTTGGGGGCCTAAATGTGGACATAGGTGCTTAACTTAGGAGCCTGAGTTTGAGAACATTGGCCAATAATAATAACTTAACTGAAATACTATGCTTTTCTATAGCGCTGTGCATTTTGGCGCTCAAACCAATTTTTATCAGATTGGAAATTGTTCTTGTTCTCACTTTGCAAATGGAGAAACTGAGTCAGAGGGACTTTGTCCCTGGTTGCATAGATTGCCAGTGACAGGGCCAAAAATAGGACCCTAGTGTCCTGAAAATTAGTCCATTGCTTTAATCACTAGACGTACTACCTAATGCAGCACGTTTTATGCAGCACATCAAACACTTCATGTAATGTCTTTTGTTGCTAATGTTCCTGCAATACAACTATTTCTCATTTAACAATAGGAGGGCATCTGTGATCTAAAGGATTGTGCATGGGATTGTGAATCCTGGGTTCTGTTCCCAACTCTGCCACTGATCGGACAAATCACTTAACTCTGTGCCTCAGTATCCCCATCTGTAACTGCTTGTGATAAATGAAGTGGGGGCGGGTAGCTCCCTTTTATGGACACCCAGCCAGCCAGTAGCTATAAAATCCTTCTTAGTAGGTGTTCTCTAATTGCTCTATCTGTAAATGGTTAAAAAGTCTCATTGTTATGCATAGGTAAAAGGAAGTGAGTGGGCACCTGGCCAAAAGAGCCAATGGGAAGACTAGAACTTTTTAAAATTTAAAAAAGACCCCCCCAAACTCCTTTTGTCTGTCTGTCTGTTGTTCTCCAGGGGGAGAGGCAGACAAGGCAGCAGCTATGCTTTAAGAAGCTTGGGCCAGGTATGAAAAAATCATCAGTATCATACCTAGAAACTATTAATTTAAAACCCCAGATATGTAAGTAGATCAGGAAATGTCTAGAAAGACACGATTAGGTTTATCCCTTTTATTTCGTTATGGCTTGTGGATTCCTCTGTGCAAACCCCAGGTGCTTTTGTTTTGCTTGTAACCTTTAAGCTGGACCTCAAGAAAGCTATTCTTGGTGTTTAATCCTTGTAGTTGCTCTGAGTTGAGATCAAGTGTGGAAATGAAGGATAATGTATGAGAAAAGTGACGGACTATTTACAATCTTAGGCCCTCAATCTTGCAAAGACCTGTGCTGGTGCTTATACGTGTTCACATGAATAAGCCTGTTGGCTGCAATGGGACTACTCATATGTGTAAAGTTAAGTACACCTGCATAAGCCTCTGCAGGCTCTGGGTCTAACCCAGAAACCTGTCAATAACAGCTTCCAACCAGTGGCATTCTCTGGGTCACCATGCTCATAGATTTGCAACAATTGGACTGAGGCAAAATCCATCCCTTGGTTAACTCCACTGACGTCAATGGAGTTATTGTCAGGGCTGAATTTAGCCATAGGTGGTGTTTTTGGTGTTGAGGTACAGTGCAAAGAGCGACATCATCAGTAAGGCCAATAAGAAGAACACTTTTTCTTAAGAGTGTTAGAGTGCATCTCCCATGATATACTCTGGTCTCCCCTCATGATTGTTGAGGGGATGTGGCTGCATTATCAAAGTCCTTGACCATGGCACATGGCACATCATGGGATATGTGGTCCAGCTGGGGACTTGGCCCATAGAGGAGAATTGGGACAGCAGGAAACTAAACTGCAACTCCCATGAGGCACCAGTGTGTGATATCCTAATTATATTATTTAGATTTCTGGCCAACACCCAACATCTTTTTGGTTTAGGGATATCTGTTTTTGTCAACAAAAAACTGAAAATTTCCACATAAAGCAGATACTTTGAACGACCCTTTTAACAAAATCAAAACCTCAATTTTCTGTCAACTGCTTAGATGGAAAAATGATGTTTGACCAGCCCTAGTTGTTATCACAAGCCTAATGACCGTCTTCCCCTTGTAGGTGAGGGTGTTGAAACTGTCTGATCTCCTTTGTAAATCAAAGATAGTTTTAGAAGGCAAACACCTAAATCTCCTTTTGGATACAGATGAAAATATGCAATTAATACAGACACTCATGGTTGTGTATTGTCACAGTAGCTAATGTCTTTTTTTAAGTGCACGTTAATCTTATTTTTAGCCCTACAATTGTTTTAAGGGACTTCTTAGAAGCAAATAAATAACAGTTGTTTAACAAAAGGGTGAGAAGATACAAAAGCAGCAAAGAGTCCTGTGGCACCTTATAGAGTAACAAAAGTATTGGAGCATGAGCTTTCGTGGGTGCATCCAACTGCTTTTACAGATCCAGACTAACATGGCTACCCCTCTGATACAAGATACAAAAGCTATTACTGTGTGAACTTTTCCAAACCAACAGAAATGTAATCTGCTTACCAGGCTATGACCAGTAGATGCTGCTATAGTCACATTTCTCCAAACTTTTATGCCACCCTTTGTGGCTTGTCAAATTTTAGCTCAGCATGCAGATTTATTGCTATTTTATGACTTCTTGAAAGTCCTGCTTTTCTGTCCTGATTTCCCACCTTTTCTCACTATATACTATGCACCCTTTTAACACCAGGTAGAAACCTGGTGGCATCTCAGGGATCCCCTGAGAGTCAACCGAGTCATTATGCTTCCCTCCGAAGAGCGATGGATGTGTCCAACTGTTCCCCAGGGAATGAGAGTTGTGAGACTATTGGCAGGTGCAGGTGCCTTCCTATGGTTGGCATGGCCTATTGCAGTACTTAAAAAGAATAAATCTCCCATGGCATCTCAAGAAGATACCAAGTGCCACCTTGTGGATGAAACAGGTGGGACTTAATAAATAAGAGATGTGCCCTGCTTCCTTAAACACCTTGAAGCCCCTATTTAGAATCATAGAAATGTCAGGCTAGAAGGGACCTTGAAAGATCATCAAGTCCAGCCCCCTGCACTGTGGTGGGACCAAGTAAACGTAGACCACCCTGACAGGTGTCTGTCCATCCTGTTCTTAAAATCTTCCAACAATGGATTTCACAATCCTCCCTTAGCAGTCTATCCCAGAGCTTAACTACCCTTATAGTTAGAAAGATTTTCCTAATATCTAACCTACATCTCCCTGCCTGCTGATTAAGCACATTACTTCTTGTCCTATCTTGAGTGGACACAGAGAATAATTGATCACAGTCCTCTTCGCAACAGCTCTTAACATATTTGAAGACGATTATCAGGTCCCCCTCAGTCTTCTTTTCTCAAGACTAAACATGCCCAGTTAGAACATAAGAACAGCTGAGTCCGACAAAAGGTCCATCTAGCCCAGTATCCATCTTCCAACAGTGGCCAGTGCCAGATGCTTCAGAGGGAATGAACAGAACAGGTAATTGTCAAGTGATCCATCCCCTGTCACCCATTCCCAGCTTGAGGCAAACAGTTGTTTAACCTTTCCTCATAGATCAGGTTTTCTAAGTGTTCTATGACTTTTCTTGCTCTCCTCTGGATTATCTCCACCTTGTCCACATCTTTCCTAAAGTGCAGCATCCAGAATTGGACACAGTACCCCAGCTGAGGCCTCACCAATACCCAGTAGAGTGGGACAATCACCTCCTGCATCTTACGTAGAAAAACTCTTGTGGACACCCTCAGACTATTAGTCTTTTTCAGAGCTGTATCACACTGTTGGCTTATAGTCAATTTGTGACCCACTATACCCCCCAGATCCTTTTCAGCAGTATTACTGCCTAGATAAGAGCAGCAGAGAATCCTGTGGCACCTTATAGACTAACAGACTTTTTGGAGCATGAGCTTTCGTGGGTGAATACCCACTTCGTCGGATGAATGGGTATTCACCATGAAAGCTCACGCTCCAAAACGTCTGTTAGTCTATAAGGTGCCACAGGATTCTCTGCTGCTTTTACAGATTCAAACTAACACGGCTACCCCTCTGATACTGCCTAGATAGTTATGCCCCATTTTGTAGCTGTGCATTTGAGCTTTCCCCCCTCCTATATGTAGTACTTTGCACTTATCGTTATTGAATTTCATCTTGTTGATTTCAGACCAAATCGCCAATTTGCTGTTCTTGATAGAGACCTCAGGACTATTGGTAAAGGCTGGGTGAAAGTTTCCCATTAAAACTCTTCTGCCACAGATCAGGACCCCATGAGTTGGTGCTGTACAAATACAGAGCAGAAACAGTTCCGTGCCCCAAAGAGCTTACAATTTATGTACAAGACAAGAGATGACAGATACAGGCAGATGAGGGAGTCCAAGGACACAGTGAGACAATATTGGCCAACATGACTGGTGGTGGTGTCAGCACACCAGCAATCTAGCTGTTGTCCTTAGTTGAAGCAGAACAACATTTCAGTGTTGACAAAGTTATACCTGTTACATAGGCGCGTGTATCGCTGTAGCTTATTCTTGGAAAGGTAGGCACCTTTACACCAGTATAACTGCATCCAACTAGGGCTTGTACTGTTTTAACAGTGTCAACTTCTAAACTGATATAAACATAGCAAAACAAACTGGGCTTTGGCAAGTCCCAACCCCAAGTGTCCAAAAATCACGTCAGCCTCCTCAAATCAAGAGATTATCTTAAAAATCATGCGATTTATATGCTATAAACAACTATGTACTTATAGACTATAAAGACAAAAAATTAATGGGGATGCTTTTTATATCCCTCTGGTTTCTGAGCCTTTAGATTATACTTGGTCATGTTTTCAGTCTCTCTCCTGCAACCATAATGGCTAGACCAGGGGTAGGCAACCTATGGCAAGCGTGCCGAAGGCGGCACACGAGCTGATTTTCAGTGACACTTACACTGCCTGGATCCTGGCCACCGGTCCAGGGGGCTCTGCATTTTAATTTATTTTAAACGAAGCTTCTTAAACATTTTAAAAACTTTATTTACTTTACATACAATAGTTTAGTTATATATTCTAGACTTATAGAAAGAGACCTTCTAAAAATGTTTAAATCTATTACTGGCACGCAAAACCTTAAATCAGAGTGAATAAATGAAGACTTGGCACAGCACTTCTGAAAGGTTGCCGATCCCTGGGCTAGAAACTGACTTAAAAAAACTGCCAGCTGTGATTCTCGTGTAAAATCACTAAATATCCAGAGCCGTCTACAGTGTAACGCTCTCCCAGGTGCGATGGCTCTTCAGGTGTTTGGGAAAACTGGAACCAAGCTGGGGTTTTCTTGTCCCTCCGTGGCAGAGCACAACTGTGCATTTCTCCAAAGGAAAAAAAATGAGCTGAGACTCTTTTTTTTGTGTGCGCATGATTGAACCTAAGAGTCTTTTGTCTCCTTTTGTGGGCTCTTCTAAACTGATTACTCTGTTGTGACTGTTTCTGTAATTTAATTATCTCTGCACTCAAGGAGGACAATTTAATTAGTCTCTCCTTTGCTGGATGAAGTGTATTAGATTTTCTACATGAAACTTTATGGCTTTTGTTTCTTTTCTTTGTGTGTGTGTGTGTGTGTGTGTGGTGGGGGGGCTGTTTTTGTTCAGCACAGCTGGGCTTTCTATTGCGTAACCTATAGCTGGCTTTAGAGCTCTCCCTTTTTATAGACTGGACAAAATTGCCCCTAGGGATTTGCAAATGTAGGTCAGTGGTATAAAAACATAAGTCCCACTCGTGCATTAAAGTTTGCTCCTAAATGACCGATCAGCATAACTTTCAATCTCTTTGGCGTATCCCACTGCACTTTTCCTTTGAAGTCAAGAGTGAGTGTGTGTGCAGTGTAATTGTCAGGCTTTCCAGGGAAACGCGGTCTTGGTAGCTTGCTTTTGGAAATAAGCTTGTGTTTTGTTTTGTTTTTTATCACAGGAAAGGGTTTTTCTTTCGGAAAGCTTCTGAGCCTAGCCTTGGGCTACAGTAGCATCAGAACTAAGTAGGGCTGGGTCTGGTCAGTGTTTGGATTGGAGACAACCAATCCTTATGAATCAGTAGCTGACACACATCCCTCCAGGTACAAATGCCACAGCAGGCTGAGAGGAGGTACAGCGCTGCTGGATGAATCATTGAAACCAAAGCATTGAACTTTTACCAGTCATTAAAGATCACACAGTGCTTTCTGTTTGAGGGATTGTTCTGATTGACTTCTCACTCCAGCACCTGTGACTCTGCCTCTTGAGCCCCTGCCCCTACCAGCACTTCCAATTGCACAGTTATCCTCTGCTGTCCTCCTAGAACGATGGCATAATGTGTCTGGGACACTCAGCAGCCCAGAGGAGATCCTCATGCATATCCGAAGGGCAGAACTAGAGGGCCAGAGCCCCGGGTGCTGTAAACTGGAGTAGCTCCAGTGATCTATGCCACCATGAGCTGAGAATTTGTTCCCCCTTCACAGGAGAAATCCACCAAAAGAGGTCAGGAAACTGAGTTTCAGGTTGGGGAGTTTCTTCCTACTTGTTCCAATCAGCAAGTGAGGCCCCTATTCCCTTCCCTGCAATGGGGCATGAGGCCCATTCTAGCTGCAGATGTCTGTGTAGATCATGGGACAGCAGTGTTTGGTATTTCCACAGATCTTCCTGGCTCACCCTCTTTCCTTGCTGGAGCCCCTGTGTGTCTCTTGCGTATCCTTTGTATCTGATTCCCCATCTCTGTGCCTAGCGAACTGTGCATCAGGGATGTTGTGGCCAGGGATGTCAGGACCATAGCAGCTCAGATGCGTTAGGAAGTACCTGGTGTTAGAGCATGGCTTATGCACAGCTGCTTAGCTACCCCACGCTAGCCTCAGGCCAATGACGGTCCTGTTGTGTTGTCCTTGCCCAACATGGGAGACAGCTGCTTTTTTTGCGATGTGGTTTGTGACCTGGAGGCCATTCGCAGCCTTAGGGGTTGTGGGTCAGTGCAGAGGCCCTGTGTAGAAGTGGACATACCCTTCAGGACACTAGCCATGCTTGTTTATTAATTTGCTTTTCAGACTGACCTGCGTTGTGATTTACCCAGACTTTGGACTCTCAGATACTCCTGGGATGTTCTCTCCAGTAAGATTCCTCCTTTGTGTCTCACCTTGAGATCTTTCACTTAGCACAAGATGCCCGATACAGCATTATATTTCCTGCCAAATCTGGCACTCAACGATGGTAGACACCCCCTCCAGGTGCCATGGGAAATTGGAGTTCATAGGGCAGGTGTGACATTGTGGGGTGCAATCCAGACCAGTGAGGGGCTGTCAGCCCTGCCCTGCAACCTGAGGTGCCTCACAAGGCTTTTCTGCTGTAGCTCCCAACCTGGGCTCTTCACAAACAGCCTGCCAGCATGCAGCTCACACCCTGAGTGTCTGTGTGTAGTTACAACCCTGGGCCAGCAGCTCTGACCCCAACAGCCTGTCAGCACCCACCAGTCACCTTCTGGCATCTACTACCCTTGGTTATCGCTGGCAGGGTGACCCCAACACACTCCTAGTCCTGGATTCCCCCCCGCCCCCCAAATGTGTGTTTAGCACTGTCCAGTCCTTTCCTGGACACTCTAGATATATTAGCTGCATTGCCCCTTTAAGGGAATCAAATTACAACAGTTTGCCACTTTAAATGGAATTACCCACACAGTTCACAACACTGGATTAGTTTTTAATGAAAGAATAAAACAAGTTTATTGAACTACTAAGAGTTTTAACGAGTACAAGTACGAGTCATGAGGCATAAAAGTCAGGAATGGTCACAAGAAAAATAAAGATAAAACACTGCCTAGTACTAAACGTAACCAACCAGACATGGTTCAAAGTGAAGTTCTTAGCAGAGGTTTCCGGTAGCACTGCTGACCAAGTTTCAGGTCAGGATCTGCTCCCAACGTCCAACAGATGCTTTCTTTTGTCCTCTTAAGAGAGAGAGAGAGAACTTGGTGTTTTTGCCCCTCAGTCACCGTTTGAAAAACACTTTCCTGAGAGTGACCCCTGGATGAAGTTCTTTCCTGCTGAGAGCAAAGAGACATGGGGTCTGGGGGGAGGCAGTTCCATGCTGTTTCTTCTTGGCTGTGTATGCTGACATGCAGATTTGCCTTGTTTCTTGCCTTCCCTCACCTTCCATGCCAAAGATCCGCCACATGACGGGGGATGGTCCATCAGCTTTGATGACACCTGGCTGGGTCCTTTGTCTTTGGGAAAAGAGTTTACCCACTTCCCAGACTTGTCTGGTAAACACGCTTTGGTCCTGATTTCAGCTTACGTTCATAACTTTACATACATTTCACCATGACATTATTGACCACCGCATTACCAGTTTTCAAATGACACCTTACAAGGCATATTGTGTACAAAGATCATTACAATAGTGTGTAGGGTGTGAGTACGGGCGTGCATTCCGTCACAGCAGGACAAACTATGCCAGTTCGTTTACTCTTCTCTCATTATGGGCCTGATCCAAAGCCCTTTTGAAATGAAGGGAAAGACTTCCATTGACATCAACATGCTTTAGAAGAGACTCTATAAGAACCAGCAGGGGAGGCCATATCATAGCGGTGGGTCATGTGTCTTGTGTCTACAATGCTGGGGAGCTGATGTCATGTTTATTAGAAGCCAGGATCAGAGTTCACAGGCTCAGGAAACATCTGCAGAGTTTAGGAATGGTTTGTAGCTTCTATCCCAATGACAGGTTTATTTGGCATTTTTTGATAAGTGAGGTGTTTGAAATTTCCTCTCCAAGTCAGCAATTTGTAATTCCCACTTGAAAGGGCTACTGTGGGGGATGGTATTTGAAAGCCATTGATGGTGGTTAATATCCTGGCATATGTCATCCAGGAGTTCTGTGTTCGTTTTATATTGGTTTGATCTCTTCAAAACAACCTCGCTATACAGAAACTGGAAAATGAACAAAGATGTTAGAAATATTTGAAGTCCCTTTATGGCCATAAACAGAGCTAGTGATGAAGCTAAGTACTGTTAGAAATGGGGTTTCATACTTATATCTTCTCCCTTTATTCTGATCACTGTGTCTTTTATGACCTTCAGTGCATTGTTCTCCACTTCTTGCCAAACTAGAGTCATTGTGACACTTTGAATCTGCCAGTTTTGAGCAAGTTGTGCTGATTCACAATCCTCTTATTTGGAGCCTGGCTTCTACTTCTTAAAGAAGCAACAGCATCATTTTGCAGGTGTTGGGGCTTTATGAATCCTTCTGTCGGCTGCTGACGCTAGGCAGATAAAGCTTTGTTAGCCTGCTTCAGTTTAATCATGTGTGTCAAGCACCATTGCGATCCCTGGTTGAAAGACACATTATAGGCTCCTTACAGCATTATGATTAGACCCCAGAGCCAGTCGGAACAATGGCAGTATTGGTTCTCAGTGATCGTGTGGTTTTGTGAGCTTTGTTTCACAAATTATGGGGGTAACTGTGCCTTTAAGGCACAAAGTTGGACAAGAACCAGTTCCTCCTTCCAATAGTGGGAAATCAAAATGCCTGAGATTTTCAATTAGGCTTAGGGTGACCAGATAGCAAGTGTGAAAAATTGAGACTTTTTTTTTTCGGGGAGGAGGGTATAGTTGCCTATATAAGACAAAGCCCCTAATATCAGGATGAGCTTGATAATATTGGGACATCTGGTCACCCTACTTTGGCTTTTCCCTCTATTCCTATCCTCTAAGTTTCTCTATTATTCATTATTATTTATTTATTGTTCAGTAGCACTAAGAGCTCCAGATGAGATCAGCAGGTTCCGTGCTGAGCTCCCATTGATTCAAAGTTGGTTAACAATCTGTTCCACCTGGCACTCTGAGTACCTTTCCCAGACTGGAAGAAATGCTCAGTGGAGCTCGAGTGTGTCTCTTTCCCCAGCAGAAGTTGATCATTAAGATATTACCTGACATGTCTCTCATACCCTTGCTTACACGCTCTTGAAAATCCCGCTAGCTGCCTAAGATCCTTCAAAAATCTGGCCCACGTCTGAAAATGGGACTTCAGCTCCTAAGTCATTTAGGTGCTTTTGGAAACTTGATCCTGACTTCCTCTTATGCTAAGCACTGGCAAGACACCTAATTGGAGAGACACGTTGCCCTGAGGTACTTGCATCCTGAACAGAAGAAATGTGGAGAGGGGAAACGAGCACCCATGGTCACATGGCAGGACAGCATTGGAGCTGGGATGAGACTCCAGATCTCTTCACCCCTATGCCAGAGTCCTGCTCACTGGCCCATGTTACAGCTATTGTCTCTTTGCCCCTTGGACTGATAAAACCTAGTGACATAAGGTACATTTATTTGCTTCAGTCAGGGAAATATACAGTCCCTGTTGAGTTAAGTGGCTCTGAACAAGAGTTAGTCTTGAAAAGCACAAAAAGTATCATCTTCGCAGCCTAACCAGGACCCCTCTCTTCCATTCTACCTCTGTTTTGCGCTGAGCATCCTGAGATTTTTGGAGGTAGGCCTGAGAAATTGCACCAAAGCCTTAGTCCCAGGCAGGTAACCTGAGTCGAGGCAGGGCTATATCATGCTGCAGGGACAGCCTATGTCACCCTTTGACAGTGCATGCCCCCAAATGGGCAGGGTGAGCTCTGTTGGCCAGTGCACCATAGGACTGGGTCCCCTTCCGGGCTCTTGGGCCTAAGATCATGTTTCCCCCGGCCCCTGCCTACGTTCAGTGGCAGCTGGGTACAATGCCTAGGGACTGGGCTCATTACAGGAACCTGGAATCCTAGGTTTGGGGCCCAAGAAGTTATAAAAGAGGCTGGTCCTTTCTCACATTCATTTTCTATCGCTCCTTTTTCTGAACCGCCTCTTGGAATTAATTCCAAGATATTTGTTGTACAGGCAGTCAGATTGGATGCTCACAATGGTTCATTCTGGCCTTAGAATCTAACCTAATCCGAGATAAACTTGAATAATTTCATTTGGTTTTGTTTACAGTTTCTAATTCTTCCTATATTTACATCTCTTGTTTTGGACCATTCGATGGCTTAGTCACAACCATTTCCCAAGACCTTGGGGGAAAATTCTATTGGTGTTGCATTATAGGCTGAGAATCTTGTTTCTTCCAGCAGAGGGCAGCATTATTTAATACATTTCTCTATGTGTGTGTCTCTTGCAAGGAACAGTTAATCTTACGCCTGATGTTTTACAGAGTGATAATTTGTCGTGCTTTTGACGTAGCATCTTTGGTGAAGTGTGAATTCTTCAGTGGCACTTGTACAACAAAGTGCAAGGGATATAACAGTATGACTAGAAGCCAAACACTATTTGTCCTGGTGGGGACAGACATAAAATGCTGGACTTTGTAGTTTGAAAATAACTGTTTCTGAGACCTTTGAAAAACTAGTCACTGATGTTCAAAGTGCTGATCATTTTAGGTCTGCTCATATACAGTGAAGCTTGCCACCCAAATGAACAGCAAACAAAAACAGACCTGTAAAGGTCCAACACTCTTATTGTAAATTTTGGGATATTTTAAAGCTTAATGCTTAAAACAGGAAGTGTGTGTGTGTGGATGGTAGTCATCAGTGGAGATTTCATGGCATCTTCACATGCACATTGGGTAGGATTTTCAAATGCGCCCAGCTGAAAGTCAATGGAATTTGTGCTCCGAAATCACTAAGATACTTTTGAAGTTGCCATGCTTAGGCCCAAATCCTCAACCCTGCAGCCAGCCGGAAAATATGGGTTTGGGTATTGGGTAGTCTAGCGAGGCAGCTGGAAAGGAATCCACGCATTTAGGCTCTGAAACAGCAGTAAGCCCACACTGTTCAAATCCATCATGATTTTTCCAGCAGTTGATAATCCCATATCTGGGATTTAAAACTTAACACGATAGTTCAAGATACCTTATTTAGACTGTCAAAAACCAGACCAGACTTCTTATTTTATGAACCAAATGCACCTTGAATACCACTAGAACTAGCAAGTGATTTGAAGCATATTTATCTGTGATGGAAAGCCATGACTGCACATAATGGCTCTTGGTTACATTGGTTTTAAATCAGTGGAACTCCATCGGCTTCAGTAGAGCTACTCTGGATTTACACTAGTCTCAAAAACATGTATATATGTAACAGAGGCAGTGTTATCTAGTGGGTAGAGCTCTGGACTGGGACTCAGGAGACTGGGTGAGTTTGGGCAAGTCACTTCACCTTTCTGTGCCTCCATTTTCCCATCTGTAAAATGCGGATAACAAACACTGACTTCCTTTTGTATAGTGCTTTTCATCAGTAGATCTCAAAGCGCTGTATAAAAGTTAGGTATTAATGCTAATTAATTATAATTGTAATGGGCCCTCAGCAGGGATCAAACCTGGGATGTCTGGTTCTAAAACGAGGAGCTCCTAGCAGAGAACCATACAGGATGGGTATGGGTTATATTTACTGACACTGTGTGTTAAGATACACAAGCAGGGAGTGAAGCCTGAAGCATTTTGTGATCTGGGGCACTTTTGCTGCCAAAGGGAAAGAGTCATGTGCCATGGGGTGGGGGCACCATTTTGCAGTATGTGTGTTTATTCCACTGTCACATGCCATGCACATTAAGAACCTGATCCAAAGCCCGTTGAAGTCAATGGATTGACTTGATTTCAATGGGCTTTGGATCAGTCCCTTACAGTGCTATGCAAATAGCATCACATGTGGCTTTCCATGTGAGTCCTGCCATCTGTGTTGTGTCATAAAACAGCTAGTCTACAGCCTGCTGGCCTAGCACAGATGAAAAACATGGCTTTCCCTTGCTGATGGGAATGCCACAAGCCACACAATTTTGCAGTTCTTGATCAAATGCTGGATAAGCCATTCCTCTTCTTGCATGTATTCCCCTATGCGGTATCCATACCCAATTCACTCATCCCAGACCTCTGAAATGTGAACGCTTATTTATTTATATTTGGTGCATTTATATTTGGGTAGGACCTATGGACCTCAACCACAGCAGGGCCTGAGGTTAACAGTCTTCAAGCAGACAAAGAAGTGGGCAGAGAGGAGGGGAAAAGGGAGAGGGATATAACAAAAAGAACAGGATGTTTTAGTGCACATGTGCTGTATCATTTGTAGACAATTAGTAGCAGTGACCACAATTCATCCCCTTTTGTATTGTCACTGCTGTAGGCTCCCTCTTCCCCACAAGCTGGGCTGCAGGTGCACAGCTGCAGCGGCACAGGAGCCAGCAAACAGAGCTACTAACAGGGGAGTTTCAGTGGGAGTTCTGTTGGAGGAGCAGGTTTTTGTAGTTTGTGGATTGTATTGTGGAGTTTGTGTGTGAGTGAGTGTGTGTGCAGGCTGCTCGGGGCGTGTGCTGGGAGCGGAGGCTGAGAGATTGGGGTCGGGGGCTTACGTGATTAGGGGTCCATATAAAGAGACAGGCCTCAGGCAGCGGCACAGGAGCCAGCAAACAGAGCTGCTAACAGGGGAGTTTCAGTGGGAGTATTTCCAGGGGGAGTGCAGGGGCCAAGGCAGAGGATCCAACACGCGCAAAAAGGGAGGGCAGGGGTCTGCCAGCAGCGCCAGTGCTTGTTGGTGGCTGGTGGTGCGGTGTGAGGGCCTGACACTGCCAGGCACAGAGTTGGAAGGGCATGATTGAGATAGAGCAGCCAAAGGGTAAGAAAAAAAGGAGATAAACAACAAAAAAACTGGAAAAAAAAGGGAAATGAAAAAAACCCCCCCCCCCCGGAAGATGTGGATAGCTGTGGGCAATGTCAATGGGTCCCCTGGAGGGGGCACCTGAAAAAGGAGTTTTTTTGGGTTCTGCATG
Organism: Chelonoidis abingdonii; assembly: GCF_003597395.2. NCBI lineage: Eukaryota > Metazoa > Chordata > Testudines > Testudinidae > Chelonoidis > Chelonoidis abingdonii. The sequence continues at coordinate 210,463,870 of NC_133771.1, read as the reverse complement.
AAGTGCCGCCTGAATAGAGCTTGCTGTGTGTGAAAAGATTAAGAGGAACTGGAAGAATGCAGGGTGGAAACTCTGGCCCTGAGTTTTTTTTAGAAGGGGGTTTTGAGCAAAGATGAATTGGAACACAGAAAACATGATGAGGAAACAAGGGGGAATAAGCTCCAGACGAAGCTCAAAAGAATGAAGCAGGTACCCCAAAAAGAATTCTGAGGAGCTTTGCTGGGTGAGGAAAAGTGGGACCGGGTGGAAAGCAAAATGTGGACAGAGCACCCAGGCAAAGAGGAAAAAGATGGGCCAGCCGACGGAGAAAAATAAGAAGCACTGTTTCGCAGGAACGCAAGTTTGCTTGGGTTTGGAAAAATGAAGAATGGGAGCCTCAAGCTTGGTGCTTCGCTGAAGGAAAAAAGAGAGGGGCAGGAAAAAAAAGAAAAGACGAGCAAGCTAGGTTTCCCTGGCCAGAAGTAAGGGGGAAAAGGTGAAGTCAATGGAGGCAACAACACCAAAGTATGAAGCCCTAGGAGGGGAATTGCAAAGGGCCGAATACGAAAATCAAGAGGGAAACTTTGTCAAGGCCAGCTTGGGTGTCGGGGGATAGACCGGAGAAAAAATCACACTGTCGCCAGAAAAAGGCAAAAGTCTACGTGATTGGAAAAGACTCTTTTTTACTGAGGAAGAAATAGACAGGCCCTGTAACTAGAACCTGAATTTCGGGAGAACAGAAGGGTGTGCCTGTCCCTTGCCGGTGGCTTTAAAAAAAAGAAAAAAATACAGGATGTTTGGACTCCTAAGGCTGAAAAAGGGATCCCTGAGGACCGGAGTGGGGAAACGATCCTGTCGTTTTTGATTGTCCCTTCATGTGGGATACCAATGATATGGTTAGTCACCTCCCGCTGGAACTCTTGTTAAAAAATCAAGGAACGGAACTAAAATGGCCAGACTGGCGGAAGACGCTTCAAGGAAATCCGAAGGCCTTCAGGTTGAAAATTCTTCAAGTGGGGATTTTGCCTGGCCGGTTTCCTAGGAAGTCGGGGGGCGGTACGAAGGAGCGAGAATGCAAGAACACAATAATATTAATGGGTACGAATTAAACAGAATTGGCGGTCAAGGCCAGTGGCGGATTGGCTTAAATAGAGGAGGGGCGTTTGGGATGTGAACGTGTCCAATGTAGGGAAAGCATTTTTACAGGACAGACTGACACCTGTTTTTTTTGCCCTGTCGTCTTCTCCATATCCGTATGGGTGATTAGGCGAACCACTTTCTACATTCTCTAAGGGTTAGTACTATATACTTCTGGTGTTGAGGAAAGAGACCAATACTGTTTCTAAGGAGAGTGGGGAACGGAGGTCGCCATCACCGCCGACCTCATATTAAGAGAGCGGCTTTTAAAAAACCTGAGGAAAATCTCGTCCG
>NC_133771.1:210393807-210459926 GCF_003597395.2 Chelonoidis abingdonii | reverse complement strand
CTCAGTCATGGGTTAGGGGTTGTTATAAAAGTGGATGGGTAGGGTTCTGTGGCTTGCCTTGTGCAGGAGGTCAGACTAGATGATCATATTGGTCCCTTCTGACCTATGAGTCTATGAGAGGCTGCGGGAATGGAATGGAAAAAAAATGCTGTATTTTGTGCATGCGCCCAGCTCTAGGGGAGGCCGATCCTGTTCTGTGAGGGCCCTGGCTGCATTAAAGTTTATTGGCCTTAATGGGGGTCTTACCTCATTCATTCAATTCCCTTATTGTTTGTACTGCAGTAGTGCTTTGGAGGCCTACTCAGGGACCAGGGTCTCATCGTGTGAGGTGCTCTCCAGGCAGCTAACAAGGAAGATAGTCCCTGCCCCACAGAGTTCATAATCTAGGGCTTGGCCTACACTTAAAAATTAGGTTGACGTAGTGACATCAGTTGGGGTGTGAAAAATCTATAACTTAACTCCCACTATAGACACAGCTTTGTTGAGGGAAGAATGCTTCTGTCAAAGTAGCTACTGTTCCGACGCCGAAGTAAAACCCCTTCTGTTGGGATAAGTTGCATCTACTCTAAGCAGTTATCCTGAATTACAGTGATGTAGCTATGCCAGTGTAGTCTCCATAGTGTAGCCATTGTGTCAGACTGGACATTGTGGGTAAGCAAAACAGACAAACTGGGTAGGAGGGTGATGCAACAGTAGAAACAGGGATTTATCAGAAAAATGGAAGTCTCTGTTTAGCCTCTGCCCAACTAACAGCAACTGGGAGTGACTAGGCATCATCCGAATGAGGATAAGAGGGTGGCTTTATGAGCGTTGAACTCCTATGTGTGTTGTGAACACCAGCTTAGCTGTTATTCGATGGCAATCTTCTATATACATTATGGCAGGGGTGAGGTAACTGGCGTATCTATTTAAAGAAAGCCTGTGTGTTTATTCAACGACCCATGTTCAAAAACAACCTGGCGAAGTTGGAGTTACAGAGCAATCAGAAATGAATATAAACCTAAGTGAATCCTATTTATACCAGCAATAGAAAATGGGCCCAAATTGCAATAGGGCAAATCTCAAGTACCAGGTGAGTTCCTGTGTGTCAGTGAACCTGCTACCATTCCCTGTGGGACAGTTCCATGTTTTCAGTAGCAGCTGTACTTTGAAATGTACGGAAGTTTCCACTTGGGCGAAAGTGTCTGCTCTAAGAATCAGGGGCTTTACAGGAACTCTCATTCCCTTGCTGGTTCCTCTCTCTGAAAGAAGAGTCCCACTCAATAATGCTGGAGCACTATGAATTTCTGCTCGGTACTCAATAGGATAAACTGTCCAGGCTGTCATTTCAAAGGGGACCTTTGGTTTTCAGTAGGGGTTGGACACCCAGGACTTGAAACTCCTACTCCTAAATCTTAAGTATTAACAGACGAAAATGACTGTAACCGGGCGTGACTCACCCCTGCGGCGCCTCCTGCTGGTCACTCCTGTGAATTAGCTCAAACTTGCAGCTGGAGCGCCCTCTGCAGGCCGGTGATCCGCCTTCCGCTACTGGCCCCGTGTCCCTCCCTGGACCCCGGTGCCCTTTTTACGGCAGTAACCCCTTCCTCTTTGGGGGTTCCCCTCCCTGGGAACCCCCCACCCTCTATCCCCACTTTGCTTCAGTGTAGGCTACTGCCAGTCATTGTCTAGCCCCACCCCCTGGGGCAGACTGCAGTATCAGCCACTCATCATCAGCAAAAGGGTTTGGACCTGCTGCCTTGTCCTACCCCTGGGTTGCACCCTACAACCCCAGTACCTCCTGGCCTAATTCTAAGCTGCAGCCTGGGGCTTTCCAGGCAGGAGCTCCCCAGCTCCTCTGCCTTTCCCCAGCCCTGCTTCACCCTAGGTACCTTATCTCAGCTTCCAGCAGCCAGACCCTTCTCTCTCTGAACAACAGAGAGAGACTGTCTGGGCTCCTGGCTTCTCTGCCCTTTTATAAGGGCCTGTGGCTCAGTTTGGGGCATGGCCCCAGCTGCAGCCACTTCCCCAATCAGCCCAGCTCAAAAGGCTGCTTGCTCCAGCCGCAGCCCCTTTCCTGGGCTGTTTTTAACCCCTTCAGGGCCGGAGCAGAGATCCACTCTGCTACAATGACCTACAGTGACACTTAAGATTGTGACGGGGCATGGTCCTTCCCCCTAAAGCCTGAAAAGCATAGAAATAAGAAATGAAAGGGAAAGACCTTCCACCGTGGTATCACCTACGATAACGTTTCATGTGGCTTTCACGTCCATCTCCAACTGGACGCCAAAGCAATATGTGTCCCACCTTTCCAAACCTTAACAGTGACCTCCAGTGCTTTTATATCACTTATACCAACGGACCGCCTTGCATCCCAAACGTGCAAAGTGATTCGGCTTTACTGTTACTGCAGGCGCTGCCAAGGTTTTGTACTAAAGTTCAGTGACTTTGGGGTATGTGTTGCAGCAGGACTGAGGTCTCATTGTACATGGTCTATAACCAGCTAGAGTGATGTGATCTCAACCCTGAAGATTTCTCTGACAGGCTTCCTGGCTTCTAACAGGTCCAGGGAATGAAAAATCAAAACCAGAATGACAACAAAACAGACAGAAGCTGAGAGTGCACCCCGGGGCCAAGCTGAGAAGGTGCAGTCCAGAGGGATGGGAGGGAGGGCAAAGTTGGCCACCTTTGTGCCCTTCTGATTCTGGGCTGCTCAATGGACCACCAAAGGCAGGCGATCTGTCTGATTTTAAACCCAACAGTCCTCTTTTGAAATGGCTTGTCCGCTATCTCGTACTGAGACAAAGTGGGATGTGGTTTGTCGAGTATCATGGAAGGGGAGTTGCCACTGTAAAGAGCATGCAATGCTGCCCTCCCTCCCCCCCAGTGTGACTGGCATCCTCAGTGCGTGCGAGGTCCTGCCAACAGGGCAGGGCCATGCAGTTGGAGGTGGGCCCACGGCATTGCGAGGAGTGATGGAATGCCCAGGATTCTGGAGTGGCCTCAGGAACCATCCGAGGCCATGGTGCCACCTGACATGAAGAAGAGCAGGCAAACTACAGTGCCACCCACCAGATCCCTCCTTCTCCACTCTCCATCCCAGCTGCCTGCTTTCCTCAGAATCACTATGGTTTTTAGCTCCCCTGCTGGTTTTGACATGTCTCCTCCCATTGCCAACATACCCTTCTGCTGGGGCTTGAGTAGGGCAGCCTGTGGCTTCCCCAGCCAGATATGGGATCACAGCAGGAAGGAGAATCCTTCCCCCTCCTCAGGGTTATTTTCCAACCTCCCCTCTCCTCCTTCCAGTCCCTCCTCCAATCTCACTTCTTTCAGCAAGGCCTCTGTGAATCAGGGGCTGGTGAGTTCCGTTGACTTCAACGGAGCAGCATCCGTTTCTACCAGAGCGGGATGTGACCCAGGGTTGAGATTTCCACTGTCATTCTGTGTTTGCTGAGGTTCAAGTGACTGATTCCTCAGCCTTGCTGTTGTTTTAATGCTAGTATTCTTCTCACGTAACTTACTTTGGTTTCCTTGTTTTTAAAGAAACACAGTTGCTCCCGTTGCTATCAGTTCCCTGTCCTGGATCTATTTGGCTCAATGCCTCCTAAAAACTACCAGCTCAAACTCTGAGTTGGCTTAAAAGTTTAGACCCCTACAAAAGCTCGGGCCAGTTCTTCAGTTTAGATCCATTAAAAAAACTCCCTCACCAGACTAAACTGGACTAGGTCCTCAGCTGGTTGAGCTTTGCCAACTTATCCCAGCTGAGGAACTGGCCTCAGAATTCCACTGGATCTTTGCTTCTGATAGTTCACACAGGCAGGTCTTCAGGTAGAAGAACGCTTAAGAAAATATCACCCTTAAAAAATTCCTAGGTCTAGAGCAGTGGTTCTCAGCCAGGGGTATATATACCCCAGGGAGTACGCAGAGGTCTTCCAGGAGGTTCATCGACTCATCTAGATATTTGCCTAGTTTTACAACAGGCTACATAAAGAGCACTAGCAGAGTCAGTACAAACTAAAATTTCATACAATGAATTGTTTATACTGCTCTATATACTATACACTGAAATGTAAGTACAATATTTATCTTCTAATTGATTTTATAATTATATGGTAAAAATGAGAAAGTCAGTAAATTCTCAGTAATAGTGTGCTGGGACAGTTGTATTTTTATGTCCGATTTTGTAAGCAAGTAGTTTTTAAGTGAGGTGAAACTTGGGATACGCAAGACAAATCAGACTCCTGAAAGGGGTACGGTAGTCTGGAAAAGTTGAGAACCCCTGGTCTAGAGTTCTGTGAACTCCATGTTTTGCAAACCTTACCCCACTCTCCCAAAAGCCAAAAAGTTCCAGAGCTTGGTGAACCATGGCCTCCACAACATTTGCCCATCCCTAATGACAAGGCTAAGTAATAATATCAGGTGCGGCCTGTTAAGTTAGCTAGTAATGGTAATGGTGAGGAGGAAGCATTCCCCTGCATGCTGAACACTCCCCTTCCCAATAAAAATAGTAAAATCAAAGTTTATGTTCAGAAATATCAAAGTCCCTTGGGCGTCAGCATCCTTTGAAGTAATTTCTTCCACCATGAGCTGCAGCAGCTTCCTATTTATCCAGAAACACTGCAACGTCTGTGGGAGAAAGAAAGGCACACGAGCAAAGCCCCTTGGTCTGGCAGGCAGAAGGAAGCTACATGCACTCAAGAGCTGTGGTTTATTTTTTGGGCTCATTTGAACGCCTCCCCACACCCTCCGATGCCAAAGGCAGAATGAGGGCAGTCTGGATTATCGAGACCCCCAAACTCAGATGCTGATTTCGGTGCCAGTCTACCATTCCCACAGTCATGCATTCCAGAGGCATCAGCCCTGATCCAGCAACCTAAACTTAATAAGCTAAGTGAATTTAAAATCAAACAAGTGTTTCTCACCATAAGTCTGGCTGGGTTGCTTCAGCCAGGATCCACCTGCCCCAGGTTCAGTGATGTTTCCTTTGTCTTTCAGACATTGTTGATATAGTAAGTAGAGATGACGGGAGAGAGGTAATTTGGGATCCTCTGCTTTTTATTCTTATACCCTCCTCAAGGATTACCTTCAGCTAGGATTCAGGTAGTAGCAAGTCTGTTTACATGGAAACATGCAGCTGTTCCATTGCCAATATGTAAAGTTTTCGCTCACACCCTACTTCCTGCCAAAGAATGGCCGCTTAGCCAGATGATGGTCCATTTGATTATGCTGATAGCTGGCCGCGGGCATCAGTGTGTCTTTTGTCTCTGAAGAACTAGTCTGGGTCTGTCTTTCTAACTCTGGAACATGTCATAGCAATGTTATACAGTAGAATCTTCTAACTTTACATACAATGTTGATACACATATTCTACCAAGGCAATAGTGTTGAGTAGTGTATAAAACATATGAGTTGCGCAAGAACAAACAGTAGAGGAATTTTCAAGGCGATACCTAGAACTTGATCTTTCTCTGTAGAATCTCCTCAGATTCGTTGTATGATTTAGATGAAAAAGATCCCTTGTCTTTTTCTTTTGTATTTTGGTAGGATTATAGGATAAATTAGCTTGAAACTAAAGAGAACTCCCTAGAATGTTGAAAACTGTCTGAACGAATAGGGATGAATATATGGAACTAGATTTTTTTCAAAGTTAGGTGCAAGCAATTCCATATGACCAAGATTTGCAAAATTGAGGGCCTAACATTAGGCTTCTAAATCCATATTTATGTATCTCAGCCCAAATCCTCAAAGGTATTTAGGTGCCTAACTCCCATTGTCTGGGTTCTAATTAATGTCCAGACTATGGGCCCTGATTTTCAAATGTGTTAAGCAATCAGCAGTTCCCACTGACTTCAGTTACAGCTACTGGGTGCTCAGCACTTTTGAAAACCAGGCCATTTGGCCTCCAGATCAGCAAGGTATGTAAACGCGTCCTTAACTTCAAGCATGTGAGTTGTCCGATTGTGGTATGGCTTATTTAGGTGTGGGTTGCTAGTATGACAGACCCAGACCAGTGGGGTACAGGAGTCTGGCAGAAGGCAAGTATACTGGTCACTGGATGAGTAGTTTTCTGTTCCCTGAGTGACCAGAGCAGGGGTTGCACTAGAGTAATCAGGAACCTGCTAGAACCAATTAAGACAGACAGGCTGATTAGATCACCTTCAAGGCAGGCTAATCAGGGCCCTGGGTTGTAATAAAGGCTCACTTCGTTTGTGGTGGGCGTGTGAGGCGCTGAGAGCCTAGAGGCGTAGGAGCTGAGAGTGAGAGTGTGTGCTGCTGGAGGACTAAGGAGTACAAGCGTTATCAGACACCAGGAGGAAGGTCCTGTGGTGAGGACAAAGAAGGTGTTTGGAGGCCGTGGGGAAGTAGCCCAGGGAGTTGTAGCTGTCATGCAGCTGTTACAGGAGGCACTATAGACAGCTGCAATCCACAGGGCCGTGGGCTGGAACCTAGAGTAGAGGGAGGGCCTGGGTTCCCCGCAAACCTCCCAACTCCTGATCAGACACAGGAGGAGCTGACCCAGACTGTGGGTTCCACCAGAGGGGAAGATCACTGAGGTGATTAAATCTGCCAATAAGCGCAAGACCCGCCACGGTAGAGAAGGAACTTTGTCACACTAGATTAAGGAGTCTAACTTTAGGCATGCCTGTCTGAGAATCTTAGTCCACAACAGCTGGGCATAGCTGTGACGCACAACTAGCTAACATACGTCAGTACATCTGGGGTGTATGCATGTGTGAACACCCACTTTGGCACCCAGCTAACCATGTGCAGTCCCAAATCTACATTCACACATCCACCTCCGCTGGCAGCATGCAAAAGTTAGATATGCATGTGTGGGTGTGTACATTTGTATGTGCCCAAATTTGAAAATCTGGCCCTTCATGTTTACTGCTTGTAAATTCCCCTTTAGAAATGACTTGTAGTGGCTTAATCTTCATCACTGTAAACATTATTCTTCCAGGGATTGCTTTTTCCACTTTTATTAGATCTTTTCTTTTTATTTAGATGTCAAGACTGATATTTGTGCTCACTCTTCTTTCATACGGAACAACGGGATTATTTAGGTATTAATGGATATTTATAGTTAAAATGGATGTTGATGCTGGTTTTCAAAAGAATATTGGAAGCAGCTGTCAGGGGAAGAGCGACAAAGCCATAGATTGGAGAGCCAAACAATTAACATAGGAGTGGAATACTGTAGTTACATCAGTCTTCCTTTAAAAAGCCAGATTTTCTGCCTTATTCCCAAAAGTGCATTATTAATTCTCTTGGCATGTAACACAGCAAAATGAATGCATTTATGAACTTGACTACTTCTTTTAACAAGTTCCAATAATGGCTTCCTAAACCTTGTGTTTTTATATCAATTACATACAGTAAGCATTGAAATCAGCCAAAGAGAACTGCCGAGGCCAAGAAGGGTTATTTATGTTAAATGAGGATTGCCAACTGCCAAAAGTAAAATGTGGATATAATTTTATAACACCATTTTATAATTAAAGTCATAAGTGAGGTTTCCTGCTATTGTTTAAAAATGTGTCACAATAAATTTAAATCAAGGATAAAGGCACGGAGTGGGCTGTTGAGGAACACATCCATGCAGCAATGATGGTACGGGATACATGTCCATTGCAGAAGAAAGACATGTGCTAACAATTTTGGTGAAATAATTGCATTTATTGCATATAGATTCTGTTATAGGAACACTTAGAAACAGTTTTAATTCATGTCAGATTGAGGTTAATTTGTTGTTACTGTACGTCTATAGATAGATTTTGCTGTCAGAGAAATTTAATGTGTTGGTTTAATGATAAGACAACGTTTTAACCAGACTAAATTAAAAAAATGCCCCCAAATCCAGAGAAAGCTAATAATCTTGTCTATTATTTGTGTCCACAGGAGTTGGGAGTCAATATTATATCAATAAAGAAAACTTTGGCAACAAAGTACTACTGGCATCTTCTGTATGGCTTCAATCCAGGAAAGCACTTAAGCACATGCTTAACTTTAACAACTTCAATGGGACATTGGTTTTAATGGGGCTTAAGTATGTGCTGAAAGTTAAGCACATGCCTAAGTATTTAAACAATGATGAATCAAATGATAAATTTGAAGTGAAATCTAAATTAAAATAATCCACATGAAAAAAGGATTAGATCAATTTTACTTCTTCGTTTGCAATTTACAAAGATGTCTGAATACCTATTTTTGCTAATCTACCATGGTTCCTAGGATCTTATCCAACATCAACTGAAGTCCATGAAGAAGTTTTGCCATTAACAACACTGGATTGACCCCATAAAACCTAGTAGTAGTTCATAACTTTGTCTTTCTCCCAGAAAGAAATGATTTGATTCACAGATATAGGTAAGATGTAATCATTAGAACATTCCTGACTTTGGTAAGTCACCTTCATTGCATAGGTAGGTAACTTACAACGAATCATTTTATTCAGCACTTTGCTGATACAACCCATGTGTTTCATATCAGAACTGAAAGGACGTGAATCAGAAAACACTACTTCTGCCAGACTTATTTACTCTATGCGAAGTCCCTGGTTACATCTCAAATGTCAATATGTGGGAAAAGCTGCACAATAAAACGCAATAGATGTCACCTTTTACATAAGTCATTTGTACATTCATTGTACCATAAATTGTGGAGCCAGAACCTACAGTAACAGTGCATTGGAGTTACATAGTTAAGCACTCAAGAGTTAGGAAGAGCCAAAGCCAAGGTTACAGTCTTAATTATGCCCCCTTGTGCAAATGTATCATATGAGACAGTTTTTAATTACAGGATAACAAACCCTTTCTCCAATAATTAAATATTTTTTCCATCTTTGGACACTACTTCTGCACCATCGCAACTTTCAAGGGATGCAGGAGCCCTCCCCCGATCCAGAGGTGTCCCTATCAGTTTTACCTTACACTTCAAAAGGAAATAAAATTGGGGGGCAGAGGGAGGAGAAAAAAAATGCTGGTTTTGTGATTGACACTGGACTGGAACTTGGGGGTCTGGCCTCAATTCCTAACTCTACCACAGACTCCCTTTGTGACGTTAGGAAAGGCACTTATGCTCCCCATCTACAAACTATGGATGACTACACTTTCTTTTGTCTGCCTTGTCTACTTAGGTTGTAAGGTCTTTAGGAACAGATGCTTTCTCTTCCTATGTATTTGCACAAAAGCCCTGACCTCAGTTGCGGCCTCGGTGCTACTGTAATGCAAGTGATTATTAACAATAAATAAGAATGAACGTTTGGGCAGAGGCCACCCCTGAAAAATTTCAGTCTAAATAGTTCAGAGTTTGCAGAGAGTTATGAGTGACCTGAAAACAAGGGCTTAGAATGAAAACAATTCTATAACCTTAAGCAAGGGGATCCCTGTTGTTCCTGCTCTAACACATGCTTAAAAGCATAATTTTAACAATATTGATTTTGATTTAGTGCAGTGTTTCCCAAGACAGGCTGTTTTTCTGAAAGAGCTGCTCTAGGAATTAGTTTGGGGAAGTTCTATAGACTGTGCGATATAGGAGGTCAGACTAGATGGTCACAATAATTTCTTCTGGACTTGGAATCTATAAATCAAAAGAAGTCTTTCCATTGTCTCCAATGAGGTTTGGATCAGTCCTTATTACTAACCCTTTTGATTCTAGTATACATTGAGGGCAGGGTCTGGAAATGACTAAAGGAAGCTTGAGAAGCATTTAAGTATATCACAGTTCTTTGCTTTTTATAAATGACACCATTTTGGGTTCTTATTCCACTCACCCTTTCGGAAGGTGCATTGAACTCTTTTTTGGTATTCGACATGAACTTGTCCTTAATCAGCACCTGCTCCGTTATCAGGATATTTTTGTCAGTCTAAATCACCACTAGCCTTTATTGCTCGACCAGGTGAGACAAGGCAAGGGTGGCAAAACGAAGTTTTTAATATGTAATAAATATCCGGGTCATAAAATGATAAGAACAAACGTGTCAGTTTTTGAGAACTGATACCGAGTGACCTCAGGTTAGCCGCCAGGGATTGCATAAATAACCAAAATTAAAACACAGTAGTGCCACTAGTAGAAGGTCCCCCAGATTACAAATAATGGGTATTTAATGATGAATGACTCGGTTCACCAGGACACAGGCTCCTGAATTCTCAATTATCTCTAATGTTAGCAACAACTTCTTGTTCCTCAAATTTTTAATGTATTTTGGGGCTCCGCTGTCTCTGCTTATCATTACAGGCAGTTGGAATTTTTTAAGCAAAATGGCTTGTCATTAAATAGCTTTTAAAAAAAAACAGGAAAAAACCTGTTGAGTTTTTTGAAAATTTGTTTTTCATGGAAATTTTCATAACCATTCCATTGAACTTTTTATCAAAAGCATTGGAGTAATGTTTCATTCACTGAAGTAAATGAAAAACTTCTTTAAATATTCTCATCAAATTTTGATGAAAACATTTTAAATACACTCTAAAAGTGGCCCATTCCGAAACCTACAAAGTAGATATAAATTTGAAATATCATAATTTTTTGCATTTTGAATATTTTTTTAACCAACTCTACCTATAATGTTACTAGTATGGATTGTCCAGCACACAGCAGTACCCAAACATAAAACTGCATTAACAGAATGTTAAGCTTGCAAAATGAAGCATTCAGAGATTAGGAAATGCCAGAAATAAAGTTGCCTGTGCAACCTTAATTTGTCCTTGTGTGAATGTATCATGACACAATCTTTAATGGCATGAACACATACTATTGTTTCCAATTTCATCCTCCCCCAGCCTTTTGTCTGATCTCAGTTTTCCCATCCCCCTGATTAGCAACCAGTCCCAGTCTCCTCACCAGCTCCCAGCCCCAATCTACTCTCTTGGTCACCACATGCTTGTCCTCTTTGCATTTGAGCCAGGCTGATTCCTCCTCTATGCTGCCTGGGTACCAGCAGGGGGAGGACTGAGCACAGAAGAGACAGTCATCTGGTCTCCGTTCTGGTGCCTCCCCCACATAGCAGCCAGGAAGAGAAATTGCAGGGCATGGGAGTAGATTTAAGTGTATTGGGCAGTATTTCTCAACGACCAGTCTGTGGACTGGCTCTGGTCCCTGAGATCTCCCTGACACAGGTTTAGGAAGGCAACAAGCTGGTCTCTGGTATCAAGAGGAGAAACACTGCTCTAGGGAACTTTTTGTGTGCGGCAGCAGGGTGCACATAGACAGGTAGCACACAGCTGGTTAGGGCAGGGTAGATTTACACTCCAGTTTGCTGAGCAATTTGTGTAAGCAAGCATCTGTTCTTATTCTGTATGAAGCACGCCCACGAAAGCTCCTGGGTACCTTCCCATTGACTCCGCTGGGTTTTGGATCAGGTCTATATGTGTCATAGATTAACTAGCTAAATGAAATGAATGCAACTTTTGAATAACCTGATTATCACTTCATTCTCTATGGAGATGGCCTTCTTTTCCGACTATCTCACTCCTTTTTATCAACAAGATAAACTGGGGGCAGGTTTCCAAAAACACCTTGCAGCCTAGCTAGTGTAATTAGCGTGGTGAGCGATATTAGGATTTTAGTAATTTGATTGAATTAGAACATAGTGCATGCATTGAGCTAGACTCCTGCCACTGGAGCTCCCACCTTCTTAATGAGCATGAAGAATTCACATGGTAACTTTTACAGAGGTCCCATCTCCACCTGAAGGAAATCAGGCAAATTCCCCATAAAGAGCAAAAGGTGGCTGCAGTAATAGGAATGAGATTCAGCTTTAAGTGGTGGTGAAGCCCAGCTGGGGAGACTGAGTGAGCTCCAAAGCTCAGAGAGTAAGGAAAGCTTGGCTGGCAGGCTGGGCCTGGGAGAGGGGCACTGATTAAGCAGGGAAGAGGTGGAGAAAACCCAAGGAGAATTTAGGAGGCTGGATAGGAAATGGCCCACAGAAAACTACAGCACAGAGAGAACAGCAGACCTAGCTTGTTCAATACAGGACCCTGGGCTGGAACCTGGAGGAGAAAGTGGGAGAGGGCTCCCTTACTGGCCTCAAGGGAGAGGGCCTACAAGCCCAGAATAAGGATTATTGAACCCAGCATGGAGGCAACAGGCTGGGCTGAAGGCAGGCTGAGGAAGAGCCCTGACATGAGGAAGGATGCCTTTGGGATTTTGAGTTTGGACAGGTCTAAACCTGGAAGGAAGAGACTTAAAACAGTGACCCAACCGGAGGGCCGAGTAACTGGCAGAGGAACCACTGGAGTGACCATCAGCAAGGGATGCTAGCCCAGTGAGGAGCGGGTGCCTAGCGGTGAGTGGACCCTGTTACAGAGAGGAGTTCATGGATTGATGCTGAAGGGAATGTGAATGTGGTTATTGAAGCTGAGGGGTAAATAACTTAGTCCACAGATATCTCTTTCAGTTTGTGACTTGTCCATGAGCTGTCACTTTTTTTCTTGCAATTATCTGCCCACGAGCAGCCTGTTGTGTGCACTCAGTCGGTGAAGTTGGAGCTGGGTTGGTTAGTGTGACAGAGCAGGCTGTCACTGAGCATGATTGCTGACTGTCTGGTGATCAGTTCAGCTATACAGACTGCTCCAGATGGCAAGAGTCAGTCTAGCCTGGAGGCCTGATATAGACAGAAGCCTGCTTCAGCTTGATGGATTTGCATCTGCTTTGAAAGATTTTTGTCTAGCTTGGTTTAGGTGGAGGCTAGATACAGTTGTGGAAAGCTTAGCCTGGAAGCCTGGCAAAGGGCTGCATCAGCCAGGATAGATCTTGTTTGTTTTTGTCCTAGACAAATCTTGTTCTCTCTCAGTGCTAGATGCTGTCCATTTGTAATGAGACAGTCTGTACCAGCCGGGGTTTGAAATCTGAACAGACAAAAGGTGGGAAAACTGAGGCACAGAGCATTTGAGGGCCTGATCCAAAGCCTATTGAAGTTAGTGGAAAAACTTCTGTTGTCTTTGGATTGGGCCTTAGGAGATGTGCCAAGGTCACACAAGGAGTGAGTGACAGAGCCAGGAACTGAACCCAGGTCTCTAGGGCACCAGCACCCTAAACCCAAGGCTGTCTGTCTTTGCAAACACCTCTTATATAGTCTAAATTGTGCATTTGATCTTACAACAGCCACTCACCTACCAGGGTCAACCTGCTCTTGCAGAACCTCGTGACTCAACCAGTTCAACAGGCAAAGCAAACTCATCTATTGGTTTTAGAGGATATTTGGGGAAAAAGCTTTGAAGTATTGGCTCAGCTGTGCTACCGAGGTTTGTCCAACTCTGTTGATGCCCTTCACTTGCATCCCCAACAAGCAAGGTGGTGATTTTCAGTGGAGCTATAGAGATTTAGACACTCATGTCCCATTGAAATCCCTCTGGCTCCTTTGAAAATCCCAGATTAATATGTGTCACTGTCTTAAATGCTCCTCTTGATTCATGACACATTGAAAATATCTTCCCTCTATTAAACAATCTGCAATAAGTAAGTTAGGAAGACTCCACCAGGGAAATGTGGGAACACACCTTCCTACTATTGGGGGAGGTGTGTTTAAACAGCTGGAAGTCTCAGCTGTTTGTGGATTACTTGCTGTCAGAGCGGAAGACCGGGTTTAAATCACAGCATTCTGCCTTTTTAACAGCATCAGAAAGCATTTTGCCGTGCTCCTTCACTGGATGCTCTCTGACCCAAAAAAAATTGCATGTTTCTCTCTCGTGAAATTCAGCTGGAATTCTTGCGAGTGGGGTGGGAATCAGAGTACTGCATGCCTTGACTGCTTGACATTAGGAGCAAATATTGCTAGGAGGAAGGACGCACGCTGAGTATCTTGTGTCCAAAGTGACTCCAGTCTAAACACTAAAAGCTTCTACTCTTTGTCTCCCAAGATAATCAGTTGAAGAGAGCAGTGAAGCTTCTCTTGGGAGGGCGGGGGGGTTCCTCACATTCACAGGCATTTTTCTCAAATCATTTAATAAAGGAATATGGAGCAGACTGTGGCTGACCAGAATATGACCATTCAGGGTGTAGCGGGATGGTTACCCGCTCCAGCCCAGACAGGGTTAAGGCCAGCCCTGGGAGAGGGTTGGGGCTGTAAGGAAAAGCCCAGGCTGCTTAGGAAAGCAGGCACAGCTGGGGCCACGGCCCAAACAGAGCACAGCATGTCCTTATAAAAGGCTGCTAGCTTGGTGCTAGAGTCTCTCTCTCTCTCTCTCTCTCTCTCCGGTCTTGGAGGGAGCAGGGCCTGGCTGTCAGTAGTAAAGGTATTGGGAGTGAAGCAGGGCTGGGGAAAGGCCAGGGGAGCTCCAGCCTGGTGCCTCCCCAGGCTGCAGGGCCTGGTGCGAGGCCCACCCCTGATGTACTAGATGAAGGCAGCAGGTCCTACCCTCTTGCCTGTGATGACTGGCTGTTATACTGCAATCTGCCCCAGGGAGAGGGGGCTCATTGCTGACTGGCAGTAGCCACTGGCTGAGGCAAGGTGGGATTAGGGGGTTAGGATCCTTGGGGAGGAGAGACCCTGAGAGTGAGAGGTTACTGCCAGGGGGCAGAACCCCAGTGGAAAAGGGCACCGGGGTCCAGGAGGGACACAGAGGGCCAAGAAGTGCAGGACACTGGCCTGCAGAGGGCGCTCCAATGGCTGGAGAGCGAATTCCCAGAGCGCCCAGCAGGAGGCGCCGCAGGGGTGAGTCCCACACCGTTACACAGGGGCATAAGGGGGGATAAAACTCAAGCATCCCTGCAATATCTCAGCTCTAGTCATGTCAGTGGAAAGCACAGACCCACACATCTGCTATTCCCCACTCCTGGTGGATAGGTGGAGGGAGGTGGGAAGTGGGGGAGCCTGAGCTCTCCCCTGCCACCCCCACTGCCAGCCAGCCAAGCTAAGCAGCATACCAGGGGCATCTGTTGAATCTGCGGAAGAGCTGTAGCAAAGTTTTCCTTATCCCCAGTAGCAAGTGGGAGAGTCGTGACTGTCCAGGGCTCTGCATTACTCTATACTCAGAGCATTGACAAAGACTCCCCCCTACCCCAGTATGTGCAAGGCTAGCGCACAAACTATTCAAACCCCCCCCCCCCCACTTCGGGTAAGCATGCTCCTATGCAATCACTACCATGGTGCAACTGACCTAGCGCCAGAATGTCTGCTGCAGTGAACATCAGGGTGAAGTCAGTGGAAACTCACTCACCTCCTTGGTGGGGTGAAATACAAATAACCTGACAATCAGCTGCCTGTGGGAAAGATCCCAACTCTTCTGAGAAGGCCCAAGATGATTGGAGTGATCCATTGTCTGTTGTAACTGACTCTAGTTTTACGCCCATATTGTAATGTGTGTTCAGTATTTACATAGCCCTGAGCACCTCACTGTCTCTAATGTGCTTAGCCTCACAGCACGGCTGGGAGGATGTTTTACAGATGGGACACAGAAAGACTAAAGCCCAGACTTTAACAACAACAACAACAACAAAAGGCATTTAAGTGTTGCTGTGCTAAGTACTGCAATCCCTACATTTCATTTTCAAAAGGGATTTAGGCACAAATTTAGCCTTCTAAGTGCTTAAATCACCTTTGAAAATGAGACTTTGGTTCCTGAAGTAGTTTGCTGGTGCAGCAGTGCCTAAATATCGTGAGAGATCTGGATCTAAGTGATTTGTCTGTGGTCACACAGGAAGCCTGTGGCAGAACAGGGAACTGAAGGCAGGGCTACCAAGTCCCAGGCTAGCATTCTAACCACTGTGCCATCCTCCCTCTGGCATGTATATTCTGCCCTGGGAGAGGAGTAGCATGTAGTAGCCCCACCTCAGAGAACAAACAGTGAGTCACAGCTCCCTCTTTGGCTGGGGAGTCAGTAAATTATATCACCCCTTTTGTGGATCACCGCCCTGTGTGCCTGGACATCTGCTCCAGCTAGTGGGTGAGGGGGGAGGTGGCTGAAGTCCAAGTTCCTCTCCTTTCCTGCCTCCTCCATGATCTCCCTGATGGGTGATTATCAGATGAGCAGCCCCTGTTCTCCCATTGCAGTAGTCATTACAGTCTGAGCAAGGCCCAAGTAAAGGAGGTGGCTATCAAGCCCTGAATGACTTTTTGTCCAGGTCCTGCTCTCACTGGAGCTTTGCTGTTGACTTCAGTGGAAGTGGGATTAGGCTGGTTAACATGAAGTGAAGTCCCATTTGCTTCTTGTACAATCAAAAACTCAGTACAACCGACGGGTGCTTGGTGTGCTGCTTTTATTGAGTCAAGGAGACCTTATATTTAGCTACTACATTAGTTTTATTCAAGCAGCATGTAATGTCACATCCTTGGGTGGGTCATCAGCATTGGGGATTGAACCTAGGACCTCTGGAGCTAAGTCTTCACTAGTCGAGATAAAAGACCCACCACTTGTCAGCGCTGCAGTAGATTTATCAATCTTTATATGGGGCCCAGCCACCACTAGAGGGAGACAAAGCATCATACGGAAGCGGTATGTCTTACAATAATATAGCATAGCAAGACTGCCTGCTGTAAATCACAGCCAGTCGATGTGGGTTTGTCTATGCTGCAGTTAGACATCTGTGGCTGGCCTGTGTCAACTGACTTAGGCTCCTAGGGCTGAGGCTAAGGGGCTGTTTAACTGTGGTGTAGATGTTTGGCTTCAGCCTGGAACTCAGACTCCAGAACCCTGTGAGGTGAGAGGGTCCTGGGGCTCAGGCAGTGTTGACATACCCTGTCTGATCTGCCTGCCACAATGGATAATGATCTTTGGTCTCTGTAGCCTCACTCTACATCTAGAGCTGAGTAGGAAATGGGTTTTCCCATCCCAGGAGAGTTCTTGAGGCTACGAATTTTTATTCCATCCTGAATTGGGATGAAAAGTTAATCTCAAATGTTCACAAAACAGTAATCAAAAGTGTTGGGGAGGGGGGGTTGATTTTTTTTTTTTTTTTTTAAGATCAGGTCAATTGAAACCCTTTTAACTTGATAATTCTGAAATGTGTTTGGTTTTGGTTCTTTTTTCTTAAAAAAAGGGGTTTAAAATGTTTAACTGTAAATTTAATTAAAACTTGAAATGAGAAGCCATTTTGAAATTTGTCATTTAGAAAATGTTGAAACAGGACATTAAAATTGAAGAAAAAAGTTTTAAAATGATCAATCAGATTTGTTGGCACTGAGCAAAACACTTCACCAGATTCACGAGGAACTCATTTGGTTTCATGGTTCGTTACAAGCTCAAGATGCCCACCAGGTTTACTGAAAGATTTTCTTGAGTTACTGAATGCTTTTGAGTGACACTCATCAGTGAAATTTGTGGTTCCAATGAGAATCCAGAAGAATCTTGGTTTTTCCATTGGGTTTTGCTTCAAGACTTCCTTTTTTCAGGGGTGGGGGGAGAGCTTCACTTGGCCCTGACACAGTGAAGCTCAAGAGGTGCAAACTGCTATAGAGTACACGAAGCAAAAGGCTTTTACTGAGTCCTGTAATGCTATAGTTAAAGCTGGGTTGAAAACTGAGCAGGTTTTTTTTCTTTTCCCCCGGACAGGAGGAGAAATACAGGATAAAACTAAACCTTGCAGAATTGCCCTACTGTGATTCCCACAAGGGAGAGGAGTTTCAGGCCTCACCAAGCTTTAGGTTTCACCAAGACAACCAGACTCTATCCATTATTCTGCCAGTAGCAGCACCTAAGAACCCCAGTTTAAGCTCGGGGCCCTGTTGTGCTGAGCACTGTACAGAGAAGTAACAAAACTGGGCCTTGCCTTTCAAAATTTAACAAACCAGGGTGGACATTTCAAAAGAGCTTAAAGGCATGAAGTGCCCATGCTCCCTTCAAATTCAGTGGGAGCTAGTCACCTTTGGCCTCCTTGGAGAGTCTCCGCTCTAGGTGTCAGGCAGGACACAACAGGTAAACTGGGCAAGAGGTGGAGTGTGAAGGCAAGTTAACCAAACAAAGCTTAGCCGAAAATCAAAGTCACTTGTACTAGAGCCCCATGGCTGTGTTCACAATACCATGTCATATAGCCTGCCTTCTTTTTTTTTTTTTCTCAAATTTCAACCACAGGTGCCTGTTCTTATCCATAAATTTCCCATGGCTGCTAGCACTGGTGCAGCTCCACTCGTGAGACACCAGCCTGCACAAGGGTCAACAGCTGATATTTTTAACCATCTGATCAGCTCACCCTGCTCAAAGCAAGTTGAAATGACTTGGTGTGGTGTTAATGCCTCCACAGAAAGTGCCTTATTTAGTGCTAGTTCTCTCTCCATTCTTAGTGGTGGAGATGCACCAGTATTAGGAAGGGTGGGGCAAAAATCTCTACTGTAGCCAAGGTGAATGTGCCCTTAGATGTGCCCTGGGATAGCCTCCAGTGATTAAATGATGTCTGGAGTGGCTGCTGTCTTCTAGCAATTCCCTCTACATTCAGTTGTCCACCAACGCATAGTTGGCATGGAGGGGTTTCCCATGAGGCCTGGGGAGCCAGCCATGGAGTTGCTCCTCCTCCCCTGATTGAGCATATTGTGAGGGAAACCACCAGTTCGTAGTTCAGTGTTTGCATTTAGTCTAACAGCTAGAACTGGTCAAAACTGTTTCTGAGAAACTTTAACCTAAATACAAGTTTTTGTTTTGAAAAATTTACTAGAAATTTTCACTTTTCAGCTAAACTTTGCAATGAATATTTTCATTTCATGTTGATGGGCATGGGGGGGGAATCCCTTTCTCCTTACTTTTAAAATATTTTGTCCCCTACTGTTCTACTGGAAAGGTGGGTGGGAGAAATAAAATGACACAAAGTGTAAAAGATACCACTCTTTTTCCCTCTTCACCCCCTGCTTTCCACTGGGGAAAAGACAAGTCAGTGTTACTTTCTCTCTCTGAAGGAGACAGAAATTTTATGTGGAGAAAATACTCAGTGGTAGAGGGGTCTTCAATTTGGTGTTGAAAGGCAAAACAAGAACCAATAGCTGGAAGCTGAAGCCAGACAAATTCAAATTAGAAATAAGGTGCCAATTTTTAACAGTGAGGGTAATTAATGACTGGAATGAACTACCCAGGGAACGAGTATCAGAGGGTTAGCCGTGTTAGTCTGTATCCACAAAAACAACAAGGAGTCTGGTGGCACCTTAAAGACTAACAGATTTATTTGGGTGTAAGCTTTCATGGGTAAAAAACCACTTCTTCAGATTCTGCCCAGGGAAGTGGCAGATTTTTCTATCTCTTTTAAGTCTTGGTTGGATGCATTTCTGAAGGGCAGGGTTTCATCAAATAAAAACAAATTACTAGGCTCAATACGGGGGTAACAGGGTGAAATTTAATGGCATATGATATACAGGAAATGAGATTTGATGACCTAACAGTTCCTTATGGCCTTAACGTCTATGAATCTATGAACAAAAACCGAGAGAGTGCCCAAAGGGTGTCACTTCCTGTGAAAGTGAAAGCATTAAATTCTCTTTACCTTTGATTTAAAAAGAAAACCCTCCCCCTGTGCCCAAATTTTCCAGGGGGAGGAGGGAGGGAAGGATTGTGGAAGATAAAATAATGAAGAAAAGGTGGGCATTTCCCCACAATTTCTACATGGAAAACCTCAAAAATATTGAAATTACAGGGAATCCTCCCCAATTTTTTCACTTCAGATTTTTTTTTCAAACAATGATATTTAATTGAAAAGTTTTAATTTAATAAACAAACAAACTCCCCTTTTGTTTTGGTGTTTAAAAAATATTTTTTTGTGATAGGGTTGTTTCCCTCAGTTTGTTTAGAATCCAGTGGTACTGTGGAATTTCAAAATAGCTGCTAAAATGCTAGGACTGTATAGTGGCTTTTCTTTCCTAAAGTAGGTTGTGAGAGGGCCTGGTTCTAGAACCTCACATCAGGATGCTATCTTTTTGGTTTCCACACTTTTTAGGAATGTTTTAAGAGAGCGTGTGTCCAGCAAAATTTCTCCTTAACAGTAGCCTTCGGGCAGCTATTCAAAAGACAAGGGTTCACAACTGAAAACAAAACCACAGGCAAAATATTTGGACTGGACAATTTTTTCCATTGAAAATAGTTTTTTTTTAATGAAGAATATTTTTTTCCATACAATGCAGATGTCTTAATCATAAACCCAATGTTTCACAGCAAAACAACCTCCTCCCCCCTGAAACCAAAATATTTGGTCCAAAAGCCAAAATATTTTGATTTGGAAATCCCTGCTGCAGTATCTCCTAGGAGTTTCCTCATGTCCCATAGAGGAGAATGGGGATAGGTTTCTTAGCTGAACTACATATCCCATGATGCACCATGGTCAGAGTCCCATGATGCAACCACCTTCCCTCATCATGAGGTGATATCATGGTGCATCAAGAGGGATATAATCTGAATAGATAGATAATGGGCACATGAAACACCTGAACTTCAGCCATCATAAGGCACTGTGGCAGGTTTTCCTAACTGAAATCTTTCTGGTTTTGGTCAAAAGTCAGTTTTTCCCCCACACCCCCCCTCCCAAAAAGGCTTTCTTCCTGAGACAATTTAGCCAATTTTCCAACCAGCTCTACAAAATACCTTTTGAACCCTTCCCACTCAATTGTTTCCTTTCTAGTGCAGCAGCCACTTTCTTCAAGTTTGCCTCTATCCACTCCTAGTAACCAGATCCAGATACCCCTCCCCCCCATTTCCTATCTCTTTACGCACCTGAGGGAACTAATCTTCTGGTCTTGATTATCTTTGTAAGGAAAACTAGGACACTGGGATCCTAGTCTGGATCCTAAATATTCTGATCCACCCATCATGCACAGTCCTTGAGCTATTTCTATATTCAATTACAACCTGTGCAATCCCAATGACAGACGCCATGGCAAACCTTGGCCCAATATACCTGAATCTATGCTCAGAACCCCTCTGCTGCTGCCATCCATGAGCATATGGAAACATAACTTCCACTGACATCAGTGAGCACTTAGGGTTCAGCAAGAGAGGGAATGTAGCCTTAAAAATCCATATTAAATCAACCTCATTTCCTTGGGGATGTAAGAGTACTGCTGCACTGATTTCAGCTTAATCAAAACAGATGTTTTCTACACTGCATGAAACAGGATATGGAAAATGTGGCGAACTAATATAGATTCAAAGACAAATTCCTCACAACCACCACGGAAACCGTGAGTGCTCGCTAACTACTGCAAAGTGAGGCTGTGCTTTTTAAGTGCCACTCTCTACCTTCTACAAACTGTTGCCTACTTTCTACGGACTTGGTTATATCCCAAACCAAAGATAGTTGGCCAAATCCTGGTCCTCTGGATATAGAGGTTTTTGCTATTAACGTAAATAGAGCTGTGATTAGGCCCAGTTCCTACGCATCAGCAAGATAAGAGGAGTGGGTAATATGGGTGCACATGGGCAGCATTGTACTGCGAAAGTATTGTTATAGAAGTGAATCCATTCCCATAGTGCTTTTGCAGAGCTGGGGCCCCAGCCAAGGAGTACAGGTGAAAATTTGGCTTCAGATCTGAATTTCAGGGTGTTTGAATCAGGAATCTTTATTATGAAGCTCCATTTCTAAAAATCTTGTATCGAATGCTACCAGAACTGGAACAGTGCTCCTAGAGAGGTGATTCAGGGACAGAAGAGGTAATAGTGATTATATTCTTGCCAGAAAAGACCTGGCTGTAAGTGCATGCTTGACTGAAGACTGTGAATGTGTCTTGCCTACATAATGACCACCTAACGATTGTTGGGGCTTGAACCTAAAACCTTTGCATTTGAAAAGATGATACTCTCCTGTCTGAGCTAAAGAGAATGCTCTGTTAACTGAAAGGCAGTAGCAGACCTCTACAGATGGCCTTGCTGTGGGAAGGGACAAATAGCCACTCCTGTTTTAGCATGGGTTACATTTACATCAGGTGTGAGTTTGCCCCCTTACAGTGATGTAGCTGCCATAAAATTAAATTAAAGAAAGCCTGTCATTCCACAGAGCTGCTTAAATTATAGGGCATATCTTGTTCTCCTCAATCAAGTATTTAAAGGAAGAGCTTTTCACCTCCCACTGTTAAAGGAGTGGACATCCAGGTGACTGGGTTTCACTGATGGGTGCAGGGGCGGCTCTAGGGATTTTGCTGCCCCAAGCACAGTAGGCAAGCGGCCTTCGGTGGCTTGCCTGCGGAGGGTCCGCTGGTCCCGTGGCTTCGGCGGACCGCCCGCAGCCATGACCTCCGCACGTACTCCTGCGGGAGGTCCGCCGAAGCCGCGGGACCAGTGGACCCTCCGCAGGCAAGCTGCCGAGGGCAGCCTGCCTGCCTGCCGCCCTCACGGCGACCAGCAGAGCACCCCTCGCAGCTTGGCGCCCCAAGCATGCGCTTGGCGTGCTGGGGCCTGGAGCCACCCCTGTATGGGTGGGTTCAAATCATTGCTCCACAGAAGGGGGAACTGAACCTGGACCTTCTACAAGAGTAGCGAGAGGCTCCTTTTTTACAAGAAAGGGTTTTGGTGCTCATGAGTGTGAAAGCAAAGATAGGTTCCTCTCTCTGGCCTGGATTTAAGAGTTTAACTCCCTCCGAGGGGAGGGTCATCACCATCTCCTCAGCATTTCCTTTTGGGTAGCTTAGTTGTGGATGCCATTTTGAGTGCCAACCTCTTCTCACATAGTGAGCCTGGGCACCCAGCTCAGGCAGCAAGACACCTGAAGTTAGGCATTGTAGCTCTGAGCTTAAATCCTGCTTTGTGTCTAGGTCTCCGAACACGTCTTTGGGAACGAATATGAACTGGGCTTAGTGTAGATCTTAGGAAAGTGTCTTGAGCAGTCTGGTTGATTGTTCCAAAGTCGTGGCGGGGATAACCCCAGGGTGTTATGTATGAAAACATCTATTTTTTGATCACAAATAAAAGCACACACCCATAAGATTTGCCTGGGCTTCTATTCTCCTCAGTAGAGGAATAGCAATCCCTTCTTAAGGTTCGCAGCAAGAGCACTTGCAATTGATCAGCTCCATTGGCGCTTGGCCATCCCTATTTGAATACTTAGTGCACTAACATGATACCCGTTTCTCAATGGAAAATTAGGAACTAAATCAACGTGTTCCAAACCAAACAGAAAATCGACACACGTTATTGATTCTCAGTCATTTAATCCAGACCGTGTTTCTCAGCAAACTGATATGTTCCCATTGGTGATCTTGGCAGTGCATTACAATGAGTTATTCAGCAGAAGGGAGAAGAGAGGAGTCCTGGGAAATCATAAGCAATTGATCCTCTTTGTTTCGGAGTGTTTTTATTTTTCAGTTCGTAATTGGTAATCCAAAGTGGATGTATATTTGTGGTGTTTGTGGAAGAATATTTATTTCATGGCTTTTTAGTTAGGGAAATCAAATGCACTCAACTAATAGTCATATCTTTGGCTTTCTGGCTCAAGATAAAAACACGAGGCCTTTTCTTTTGGACTTCTGCACGCTTACTGTAGGGAGATGAATAACAGAGATCAGAAGGAGACCTAATGTGAAGGGCAGATTATCCCACGTACACTACTGTGGGGTTCTTACATGTTCCTATGAAGCATCTGTTGTAGTGTCAGAAACAGGACGCAGGACGAGACAGATCTCAGGTCTGATCTACTCTGGCAATTTTGGTGTTCCTGTGGTTTTTGAATTACACAGTTCAAATCCTGACTGAAGCAGTAGGTGGCACTGCAGACTCTTGTTAGGTAATTTTCCACAGTAGTAATTCCGGGCCAATTTAACCTGAGCAAATGTACGCATTTCCAAAAATAACAGAATGGTTTCCAAGTATTCCTCAAATATATACGCCACTGTTTAGTCATTCATAATCGTGTCTTTGCAAACGCTCTGGATATGCCACAAAAGAGCAGGACGTGAAAAAGGAAGAGCCTTTCTGCAGGATTCCTGGTGTCCGAGAGAGGCAATGGTTCTAGTGGGATGGTTACATCAGGGCCAGAACTACCAGGATTTTCCCACTTATCCACTTTACACCCCTTTTGAGGTTGTGGCTCATGTCCCCCGTCCTTCCAGTTTAGGAGAACTGGGTAGGCTCCCTTTGGAATACCACTCTTCAGTGAGCTGGTGGGATTCTAGTGTTATTCAAATCACTCCTCCCATAGCATTACCTGTCTGGTGCAAAATGGTGTTGAAGGGACCTTGAGCCAGATTCTGACCTCAGGTACACCAATATAAACCAGTACTAACTCCACTGACTGAGACCAGAGCTCACCCTGTCCTTCTTACACCATTTTAACTTCATCTTTTTGTTTCAGAGCCAAGTCCCAGATTCCTGGAGGTGAGTAACATGAAATGTAAAGTGATGTATATGTCATCTGGCCCTTAAATCATAAATAGCATCCAAAGATCTAAAATAAAGGAAACCAAGCCAGTTTCCTACTAATTACTAATCCATTGTATCAATGAGGATGTACGTGCAGAAGGATCTAGGGGCAACGGGCATACGATAGAATAGATTGTGTGAAGTTGCAGGTGTGAAAAATTCTCAGCAGCAAAACCAGACAAAAATATTTGGGTTTGCTAAAAAACTGACATGTTTTGAATTGCGTTGAATTTGTCTAGAGAAGGAAAGGTTAAGGGTGACTTTCACGCATTCTTGTGAAGTGCAAATGTATGTTCTTATGGGCCAAAATCTGCCCTCAATTACATTCATACTACTCCAACTGTGACATGTAACCTACCCCACTGGGGCAGGCATGGTTGGTTGAACCCAGGACCGTCAGCATTAAGACCATGAGCATTTGGCATGCAGCAGCAGTAGGAGACTCACAAAACCTGTTATGTGGCTCAGACATTAGCTAGAGACATAAATGCACACTTTTTTCTTCTTCCCCACATATGGAGTATGTTCTCACGAGTGACTAGGCAGCGGAGAATGCGAGTGTACATATGAGAATACGTGTCTGAATCTGTTTGCATGATTCATTATGGCCATAATTTTCCCTATACCTTCTTCTGGCTCTTTCTGATAGGTGTTACTGGGTGTTGAGGCAGATGGGAAGCTTAATGAACCCACCCTGGATTTTGAGGAGGTCCATATTTCTCTTGGTACCACCGTGCCAAAGAGAAAAAGTTTTGGTTTTGTGCTGAAGCCCTTGTCCCCTTCACCGAGGGCTCACCAGAACCCACAACATGGTGAACCATGGGGGAAGCTGTGACATAAATAATATTGATTGTTCTAGACAACTGAATTGCTCCGGAAGTGGGTGCTGTTTTTAATTTGATTCCCCCATCACCTTTCTCTCTCGAAGAACGGTTGTTTATCTTTGATATCTCCACTCCAAGAGCTCCCGGTGTGAAGGAGAGAACAATAAATACAGACAGGCTAGAAGCAGCATAGTTGAGGTTTTCTGCTGCTGGATAAACAAGCTGTTGATTATGTTTCCCTTTGTCTGGAATCCACACCAGAAGCACAGTCTTGGAAAGCCTGAATCAATTAAAAAACAAATCAGTGCCAGGAAGCTGTAGAACAAATGTAGATGTAGAAGAACCCAGTACTACTCAGCTGTTTTCAGACTGCGACTCAGAGAGATCAGACACGCTCGGAAAGGGGACTGTGTTGGGTCAGGTTTATTAAGCGAGTCATGGTTTGTGAGCCATTCTTTATCCTTTTTAACTTGCCATCCATGTGAGAGTCTCTGATCCTGCTGTTTGTGTGTCCCATTGCTTCTGTCCTGCCTATGGTTCCTTCCTGGCTTCAAGGTATTCTGTTAGAGTGGGAGGAGACTAAGCTCAGCCTAGGACCTGGGTTTGCGTTTGCAGGCACACACCGCCTCGCCAGAGCTGCTCACATTTGAAAAATGCTTTGCAGCTCAATTCTCACTAAATGATCTTGGCGTTCAGGGCTATGTTCAGATGGATTTTAGCTTATTTTTCATGGGCTGAATCCTGGCAATCCATGTGCAGCCCATGTAGCGGGACGAACACTGGTGGTGTCCTCAGACACATGGAGGACAGGAATCCTACAGCTCCCAGTGCAGGGGCAATCTGCAGGGCCGCCCAGAGGAGGGGGGGCAAGTGGGGCAATTTTCCCCGGGCCCTGCAGGGGCCCCCATGCGAATATAGTATTCTATAGTATTGCAACTTTTTTTATGGAAGGGGCCCCCGAAAGTGCTTTACCCCAGGCCCCCTGAATCCTCTGGGTAGCTCTGGCAATCTGCAGGCTGGGCAGGCCCACAGCCTGACTGCTGCAAGCCCTGGAGTTGTTCCTGGAGCCAGGATGCAAGTTAGGGGAGCTTTCAGGACTGGCCTAAACTGCAAAAGGAATGAAAGTCGCTCCCAGAAGTCCACAGGGGCAAGCTACTTCTCAGCACGGGCACAGGAATGAATTCCCTTCCTTGGGAAAGGTCTGACTTTAGCAGCAGCAGCTCACGTTTCCCCAGGTTGACCTCTAGCTGGAGGAAGGCAGCTGGGTTCCCAGGCAGTGCTGTCAAGACTAAATTGTGGTGTGGACACCAGTGGATGGGACTGAGCCAAAGGAGCTACTGCAGATTGACACTACTGTGACAGGGGTCAAGAATGGATCTCTTCCTTGCATCTTGACCATCAATCCTCTTTGAAACAATGCTCCTGTTTCAACACCCATGTAACCAATCCACCCACTTCAGTACTAACTTATTCTGCCATTAGGGTAAAGCTTGTCTGTGCAGGAGACAGCTTTTTCAGCGGCTGGTTGGAAACTGCAGAATGAGCTTTCACAGGAGTTCAGGACCTTCTGCTCCAAGCACATGGCACACTTCTCCAACCTGCTTTCTGTGACATCCACACACAGCAGCACAGGCCTGTAAATAAACAGCAACCCAAAACCAAGATCCTACTGAAACAGAACACTCCAGAGCACCCCATGTCTCCCTCCTGAAGAGAGGAAATAAGTGAGAGAACAGACCACACGTGGCAGATGTTTAGGGTGACCAGATGTCCCGATTTTTTATTGGGACAGTCCTGATATTTGGAGCTATTTCTTATATAGGCACCTATTACTCCCCCACCCCCATCCTGATTTTTCACACTTGCTGTCTGGTCACCCTACAGATGTTAGTCATGTGGGTTACTGTTCTCCAGGCAGGTGTTTAGATAGTACGGTGAGGAGGCTGGATTAGGAGCCTACAGATACTGGAATATAATTACTTATTTGTATGATAGAAGCACCTAGAAGCTCCAACCAAGATCAAGTCCCCATTGTCCTAGACGCTGGACACACACAAAGTGAGACAGTCCCTACCCTAAAAGCTTGCAGTCTAAATAGACAAGACAGGGGCAACTGAGGGATGATGTGACTTGCCCAGGTTTCTGACTCCCAGTTTCTTAGCCAGTAGACCATATTGCCTCCCACTGGGTTTTATTATGCAATTCTGGCACCAATAAATAGTGATCCAAATGACTAGTTGCATGTGCATTCCCCGCCCCCCTCCCCCATGGTGGCTGGCTTGTAAAGCTGAAATGTCATATTTGCTGCATTCCATTTTGATGAGTCAACTCCCCTGGAAGCAGAGGGAAGTGTGGGGGAGGGGTCCAAAATCGTTGCTGAGCAGCATTGCCAAATAAGACACCTGCCACGCGTGGTTTTGAAAGAGCTTAGATTTCTGCACAAGGCATTTCACATTGCAATGATCTCTCTCGGTTCACCGTGTCACGTAGTGCATGCACCATCCTTTCTAGCATGATTTCCTGCTGAGACTATCATGGAAATACAGCTATTGTCACAAGTCGAGGCTGCCTGTCAGATCTTAGTTACTGTAAAATTACACTTGTGCAATGTGGGGGCAGCTCTCAAAAAATGTTATTTGGGTGGTCTGAATTCTAAGGGCTGAGAGTCAGCTGAGCTAGATGGCTTTGTAATCTGCAGCTGTGTCTTCACAGCCTCCCTGCTCCTCCCACACCTGCCAGGGGCTTTTTAAAACATCAGTGGTTTCAGGAGCTTTTTGAAAAACTTGATTTATTTCTGGATGCTTCGCTTTCCCATGCTTGTTTGGGAAAGGATGTGGAAGCTATAAACAGCCGTGTGGCGAAGTAGCTAACTGATGTCTACAGATGGAAGAATAAGAGTCAGAGCAGCTTTGATTTAACTCCTGCTTTTTGGGTCGCAAAGGCGAGAGATGCAATGGGACAGTGGTCAGCAGATATAAGGAGGAGGAAGTATCGTAGCAAGTGACACTGATGTTACCAGTTTGTTTTCTCTGGTTCTTGGTGCGGGTTGGGGCAGGGGGATCAGTTGGTTCCAAAAAAAACCAGACCCATCCCCCTGCTCTCCCCTACTCTTCCCATTATGTAAAGAAAGAAGCCTTTGCACACGTCGTCAAGCTAGTGTGCTAACCCTGGTCATGTAGCAGGGGCAATGGCGAGCCGTAGCACGGGGTAATCTGCCCTGAGTACAAACCTGCCCAGGCCCTGTGGGTACGTACTTCGGGCAGCGGGCTCGTGCTGCCATTCCTAGAGCTACTGGTCTTTCACTACTATTTTTGACACACTAGCGTGACAAGAGCCAGCAGAAGTCGGTTTCCATGAGTTGGGAATCACACCCCTGGCTCCAAGCATAGCCGGCCAATGGTGAAAAGCCATGACGCGGGTTTTGTCGTTAGATCTAAACAGCCTGCTGTAGAACCAGGAAATTGAGAGAAGATTGCACTGAAAAGAAATCTAAATGTGTTAAGGTCACAAAGGCACAGTTGGGGCACCCAAAGAACCTTAACTCTGCCCTGTAGTGACCATTCAGAGGGAACTGTAGGTTCCCATTGAGTCCTTGAGGGGGGAGAGCTCCTCCCTCCCCCTCCCGATCACCATTTCTTCCAGGGAAGTGGGGTGTATGTGGAAGTCTTCAGTCCAACAAGCCCCTTTGTTCTGACACTTGACCAGACTCTAGTACAGCAGCCAGTCAGGGAGAGGCTGAGGTCATGAGCCTGTAGCACCTTCAAAACTCTTCCCTGTCTGCTTGGAAGTCAATCAGTGGAGGAGGAGCTTGCCAGCACATGGGGGATGCATCCCCCTCACACACACATGCTGATTTCCAGGAGCTCTTATGCAAGCTGTGACCTAGCCTGGGGAACAGGGCTGGTTCCACTGGATCCTGCTAGTTGGTGGATCTTTTTTTTCAGATGATGAAATGAATCATGCTGAGCCCCCACAAGAGCCACCAGATATTCCTGGGGGCTCAGCTCCCAATGTGAAATTTATGACTAGATTTTTCAAAAGCGCCCTGGAGCACTTCTGGAAATGAGGCCACTTACTTATTTGTATGAGCTCTTTCAAAAATCTGACTCCACGGGTCTATAGGCCATAAAGCAAGTCAGAGCTCCACACAGCAGGGCAGCAGTGTCACAGGGCTGCCTTTATTTGCTGTGCAACAGGCAGGGAATTTTCTTTTCATTACTGCATCCTTCACGACTGGCTGCTGCAGGGCCAAGAATCACATAACCTTACCCTGCACTCACGTTAGCACAAATCCTTTAAATCAACATTGCTATTGGAGGAAATTGTTGTTTGGGAAATTGGGAGCATCCAGTGGTTGGGTGTGGTGGGGTATGTTTTTACTTCTTGCCAAGTCTCTCTGTCTCTGGATTCAAAGGCCTGTCTAAATACAGCACCCCTAACACTAGCCATGTTGTCTCACCAGAGTGGGCAGTGATTTCAGTTCACTACATCATAAGCTACAGTAGCAACCAAATGTTGTCACTGCAATTATTTATTTTTGAGAAAGGCATAGGTCTTGTCTACGCACAGAGTTGCATCAGCTTAACTAAAGGTCTGACTTTAAATTGATTTCGGGTATGTCCATTACTGCAATCCCTGGGTGTGACTGCAGCTTGTGTAGACACACAGACGGTACCTTTGATGTAATCAGAGCAGTGAAACTTTCAGTGCACACTGCCTAGAATCCTGGGTAATTACTTGTGGGACTAGTCCGCACAGAATCGTGTGCTGCTTTACTGCTCTGCTAGCTAGTTGAAAGCTAGGGGCTTGTCTACGTTACCCGCTGGATCAATAGGCAGTGATCAATCCAGGGGGTTCCATTTATCGTGTCTAGTCTAGATGCGATAAATTGACCCTCTAGTGCTCTCCCTTCGACTCCGGTACTCCACCGGAGCGAGAGGTGCAGGCGGAGTCAACGGGGGAGCATCAACTGTTGACTTACTGCAGTGAAGACACCGTGGTAAGTAGATCTAAGTACATCAATTTCAGCTATGTTTTTCACATAGCTAAAGTTGTGTAGCTTAGATCAAGCATGAACTTAGATCGATTTTCTCCACCTCCCACCCCCAGCGTAGACCAGGCCTAGTTCAGACATCTCTACGCAAGAAGGGCAATCACACCCAGTGACCGCAGTGCACACATACCTTAGTGTAACTAGTGTAAAAGGTGGTGACATCATCAGTCTCGTTTTTCCAAAGCCAAGGTTGGGTGGGGTTGAGGTTATGAGCAGATTCCATCCACATCTGTTCTGAGACACTATTTTAGCCTGAGGTGTTGCCTGGATGATTTTATAGACCTGGCTATACCACTGTGTTCTTGGCCATCTATGGCCTTTCTCCAAACACTTGTCCATACAGAATAATTGTAGGCACTCAGTATGTGCAGGAGCGGCACCAGCATTTCTGGCAGCTTAAGCAAAATTCAGGGGGCGGCATTTTGTGTGCTCCCCACGGGGCGCACGGGAGCTTCCGGTTCTGCTCCCATCGTACTGCCGAAGAAGGAACCTCCGCCGAAATGCCGCAGGTGACAGCGCCAGTCATTGAGCTGCTCAATTGCCTGCCGCTGTTTTCCGCGGCACGTCGGCAGAAGGTCCTTCTTCGGCAGTGCAACCGGAGCGGAACCGGAAGCTCCTGTGTGTTCTGTGGGGAGCGCACAAAATGCTGCCTCCCGAATCCTGGCACCCTAGGCGGCTGCCTAGGGTTGCCTAATGGAAGTGCCAGCCCTGAGTATGTGATCATTTTAACAACATGGCCAAACCATTGCAGTGAGCATCTTTTGAGTGTAGTCACACACTGCACTTTTTGTCATAATATTTTAGTCTATCTCGCCTTGTCACGCCTGGGATAAGGTGGAAGCACTGCATTCCAAATGTTTGCCGCTTTTGCTCTGGGCTTTTTGTCAGTACTCATGTTTCACAACCATCAAGTAATGTGGAAACAATAAGTGTTGTATATAATCCAGTTTTAGCTGTCCTGGATGCTCATTTAAGATTCCAAACATATTTATTCAAGCACACAACCATTCTACTGGCAGCAGCTAGCTGCTTGTTGATGTCATCTTTAGAGCAGTTGTAATATGTTATGATGGAGCCCAAGTCACAGAAACTCTCTACTTGTTCAATGTCTACATCATTAATTACTAGTTTAGCCGGTTTCTTGATTTCCCCCCCCCCTCGAAGTTACGATTAGTTTGGTCTTTTTTTCATTCATTTTAAATCCCCATTCTCTGGCTGTAGTATACAGGTTACTTGCTGCTTTGTGATTATATTTCTCTGTCAGCATTATCACAATATTTTTTGCAAAGTCAAGGTGATTGATAATTTGCCCTGATATCCTGGAGCCTTCACCAACGTTACTGAGGGAGTTGGATGAGATGTTGTCTAAGTATAGAGCAGAATGTGTTGGATTGAGTATGCATCCTTGGTTGACTCCAGTTTCCACTTCTAACGATTCTTTCAGTTCATCACTGACTCATACTGTATTATCAAGCTATACTGCAACTTCATTGTACTATCACCCCACTCCCACTTTCTGACAACAAAAATTAGGACACAATCCCACGCCACAGGGGGCTTCAGGAACCTAAGTTGCTCCCACTTGGTCTTCATCCCAACATGGAGGGGCTCAGGCTTCAGCAAGGCGCATTAGAGTCACTGTGTACCGGGGCAGAAGGCCCAAACCTGAGCCCAAAGCGTGGGGCTGAAGCCTGAGCCCTGTGGGAGTAAAGCCCTCATGCTTCTGCTTTAGCCCCTCATGGTGGGACTCAGGTTTTGGCTTTCTGCCCTGGGCCCCAGCGAGTCTAACGCCTGCCCTGGCGGCCCCGTTAAAATAAATTCGGGACCCACAGTCTGAGAACCGCTGAGCTATACTATACAGACTGCAGATTTTGCATCAACTTGCTGCCAAAGCCATACCACTTGAGTGCTTTCCCCAGACCCTCTCTATTAATGGAGTTAAGTGCTTTCTTAAAATCAACAAATGTGCTAAACAGGGATTCATTGATCTCTGTGTCTCCAAGATTTGACAAAAAAACAAATACCTGATCCATGGTGGAATATCCAGGTCTAAAGCCAGCTCATGACTCACAGGATTTCCTCTGCTCTCCTTTTCATTCGGCTTAGAAACACTGTGCAGAATGCCTTGTTAGGAATGCTTATAAGATTGCATCTTCTGTAGTTGTTGTAATCCGTCGGGTCACTTTTCTTAAAGAGTGGTAAAATGATTGAGCACGGCCAGTCTCTGGGGACTTCACCCCTCATCCAAATGAGGGTAAATAGTTTACAAAGGAGCATGATCACTTTTTTTTTTTCCTGCCAGTTTTTAACACTTCAGGAGGTAGACCATCTGGACCAGGGGCCTTGTTGCTTTTCAGAGACCTGACTGCATATTCAATTTCTGTGTCCAGTATGTGTTCTTCGCCTTTGCTTCACAGCTGATAGCCTCAGGGAGAGCTGGGTCAACTTGACTTTTCAACGGCTGATGAAAATATTCTTTCCATCTTTTACGTTTTTGGTCCTAGCATAAGTGATGTCTTTCACCTCTGCCTAAAATTGTTCTACTGTTGCAAGTCTAAGAGAGGGGAAAAGCATGCACCACTGGTGTTCTGAAGGGTCACTATAGGGTCTGCATTCTTCAGAGCTTTGACACTATAGACTCCCATTTTTGTGTGTGTGTGCAAATTTTAAAATATTAAGTCTGATCCTGATTATAGCAATCACTGCCCAGTGGTCTGAGTCTATATTTAGGCTTCTGTAGATCCTGCTGTCTAGTACATTTGATTTCCACTATTGTCTTACTCAGATGAAGTTGATCTTGTTTCTTGTATCAGCATCATTCGAAATCCATGTTTTTTTTCTTGCCTGAGCTGAAACACTGTATTTGTTATAAACAAGCTGCTGATTGCTTCAAGTCTGTGATATCTATTGCCCCACTTGCTTCTTAATCCTATTTCTTTTCCCATGATGATCTCCCATCTGTATTATCACTCCCAATCTTGGCATTAAAGTCCCCTGTTATGAGCAAAAAAGGCTGCAAAAGTGAGCCAAAGGCTGCTTGGATATGCTTATTACAGATTAAGCCAGGCTCATTTCAGTTTAGTTTAAGTCAGTTAGGAATGGATTTTAGCAAATTCAAAATAAGCCACTCTTAAATAGAAATGTATCCAGATGGGAGTTTGCACCAGTTGGATTAAACTGGATTAACCAATAAGGGTAAAATTCTGTGTAAACAGTTCAAGAGGAGACTTCTGGAGAGTAATTTGTGCACAAAATGATCCTAAATCACTTAGGCTCCTAAATACCTTTGAGGATGTGCCTATCTCCCATGGGAACTAAACACCTAAATACCTTTGAGGATCTAGGCCTTAGAGGCTTTTGAAAGTTTTACCCTTGGTCTTTATAAGTGATGTTAACCAAAGCATGAACGTATGTGTTTGTAGAATCGTGGTCGTAGACTGTAAGGGCCGCCTACATACTGCATCTTTGCTGTATTGTGTATGGCGTTGAGTATATTGTTGGCACCCAAACAATGCACATTGTACAGTGATCGCACGTATTCGATTTACTCATAATCACCAGGGGCTTGATTAAAAAAAGGCCCTTTAATTTAAATAGCTTTTGGATCAGGCCTAACAGTGTTTCTACAAACTTACAGACTGTAAACATGGACTTCCTACACACAATCTGTTGGTCTTCAAGCAGCAACATAATGGGCCACGCACAGCAGGAACATAGAATAAAAATATTAAGGAACTCCTTGATCATTCAGTGCATGAGATGCTGGAGAAAATTGTTCTTTGCCACCATTACTTTAGCCTGGGATTAAAGCCAGACAAGAATTCGCTTTTGGGTGCCATGATGAACCTAGGGAGACTGCAGATTTGAGAAGTTGCATATGTCTCCAAAAATGTTTCAAAATACATTTAAAGAGGCAAAAAATGTTCTCTGTGCTGCAGAATAACCTTGCTTTACTTTCTACTGTATGTAACAGAACAACCTACATTAGGTAAGGAAAAGGTCTCTTAAATCCTTTACTTCATTTTCCTTCCTGTACATTCTTTGTCAGCCTTAGACATTTGCTTCCAGAGCCGTTTCTATGTGACTGCAACAGTGGGACTTCAAACTCCTTTCCAGCCCAAGGAAATGGCAGGAGTGTGTATAGTCTTGGCCAATAAGACCTGAGAAGGGTTATCATGCTCTAATGGATTGGGAGTACATGGATGGAAAAATGCTTTGTGGAAAAATGTATTTCATTGGGAGTGTGTCTGTGCGTGTGTTGGGGGGCTATCAATAAAGAAAGGTGGTTGGGCTGGGACTCAGGAAATCCAGGTTCAGTTCTGTCTAAGGTAGTTATATGGCCCCAGTGACCATCTGAGCACCCCACAGTCTTTCAGTGTATTTACCCTCAACACTCCTGTGAAAAAGGGAAGTGCTATTTGGCCTCATTTGACAGGTGGGGAAACGAGGAAGTAAGTAACTTGCTCAGCAGCATGCAGGAAGTCTATAGTGAAGTGCAAACTTGAATGCAGGTATCTCAAACCCCAAGCTACTGCCTAAGCCGGTGCACCAGTCTTCTTCAGAATTATTTGCTCTTCCATGCGCTTCTAGTGTGACCTCGGACAAGTCACTTAGCCTCCCTGTGCATCACTTCCCCATCTGTACAATGGGTATAGTACTTGCTCCATCTCAGATAGGTGTTGTGAGGATAAATGCATTAAAGACTGTGACATGCTGAGTACTGGTTATGGGGGCCAGATAAGTACCTAACTTAGAAGTGTAATTTCAAATGCACCGAGAGATCATAAATTATACTGGGTTTGCAAATGCTGTAGTCTTTGAAAGACATCCAGATTAAAAAAAAAATCTGGGGAAATATTTTATCTCAGGATGCTAAGATGATAAAGATGCTTGGGATGTGTGTTTGAAAGCTGTAAATGCATTATACCAGCAGCTGCTATTTTGTGAGCTTGGGATAACAAATCTAGTTGTCTTTTGGATAAATGTGTTCCTGTCATGGCATCTGATAGCTAAGTCTGCGTCACTGTACTCACACCTTGCAATAAGGCTGATAGTTGTAAACTTTTGCCCTGATTCCTAAATGCTGTTCTTTCAGACTTTCTCTTATCATGCCAAACAGATCACTCTAAATACAGTTTGTTCTGTTCTTTTCAAGCATATAATCCCAGTACAAAGCACCACTTGGGTTTGGTTTTTTTAGGGCATTTTTCAAATGTAGAGTAACAAAAGCGGAGACCACTTGGAAGTTGAATTGTCACATGCAGCTGCACTGATAAAAGAGCAACCCCCTAAATGCCTCTACTGTTCTGGTACGTTAGAGGCAGTGAAGTTTCTCTAAAGCAGCTGTTCTTCCCCACTGTTATCTGGTTTCTCACTGAAGCCAGTATCTTTCTGCCCTTCCTATGGCATTGCTAACTCTGTCTAATGCACATAACACAGGCAGTATCAGCAATGGAGAAAAGATCATCTGGTACTTGGTTTTGAGAGAGAGGTCTTGCTGTCCCTAGTTTATAGCCGGTGGCACTTATGTACTCAAAACAAACCAGGTGATCAATCTTAATTTTCTAATATTCTAGGACCATGGACTCTTGGCTGGAACGCTTCCTTTTCGATCACAAACAGAGTAAAACGGTGCCTACTGGAAATAGTAATCCCCTTCTAAAAAACGAGATCAAAAGCTCATCGAAACATGTAGCTTCCCTGCTTTCGCGGGTCTTTGGAATCAACCATGTCTCTACCCCCCTTACTTTTCCTGACCTTTGGGTATCTAACGTTGTGCCTGCTCCCTACTCTATCCACCACCTCTTTACTTAGAAACAGGTGGATATTGTCATAGCCACGATAAGGTCACTTCCAAAAGGGATGGAGCTGCTAAATTGGTGGGGGGTTTTTTTTGTAACAAAACAGAGGATCTGGTCAGCCTAGCAGCTGTGTGGTGTTCTGTCATGTGAGGGGATCCAAGTACAGAATGGATCCCAGTAATTCAGTCCTTCTAAAATATGTAGGATCAGGGCACATCAATAGGGTGACCAGATGTCCCGATTTTTGGGTCTTTTTCTTCTATAGCTTTCTATTACTCCCCCCACCCCCTGTCCCGATTTTTCACACTTGCTGTCTGGTCACCCTACACATCAGACTGTGTGCATGGCTGAGAGGGGCAGGTGCTAATGTAACTCAGATCTTATACGAGGACTCTCTCTTTACTTGCAGCTGGATACTGGCCTGGTACCAGCAGGGACACTGCATTCCTGAGTGGAGATTGAGTGCCACGTTGGCAGAAGGAGAGCTGGAAATACATGGGAATAATAGTTTGTTGCCATTGCTTGGCCTCCTTATTGTAACTAAGCAGCCAGAGCGGAGTTCAGTTCAGTTCAGTTCTGTTTAGTCTGAGTTTCCGCCAGGAAAGCTGTTTTTGGAATGATGGTGGTGGGGTGCAGGGGGGGGTTGGTCATTTACAGCCCATTGGAGTTGATGTTAAATCAGGCTCTCTATCTTCCATCATGAGAGAGACCACAGCTCCTCAGCACTACCCTACTTCTGACACCACTGTGATGCCTGCAGAAGAAATCTTGATGGGCAAAGCGAGCAAGAAGGGAAAAAGGACTGCCAGGCGATCTCAGATACTGCACTCACCTAAAAGAAGTGGCTGCATCCCCGTCTCTGTTCTATTCCCATTCCTCTTCACCTCCCCGCTGACAGGCGCTATCTGCAGCTTGGAGGCGTGCCAACACCAGTACCACTTTGTGAGTCAAGTGTCAGGACATGGCATGGAGTGATACTGCCTGAAGCCTCCCCCTGTCCTTAGAGATAACAAAGCCAGGTGCTTCTGAGAACCAGCGTTCAATTCCCATCACCTTCCGTCAGGGCTGGAATCTCAAAAGGGGCAAGTGGCAAGTCTGCGGCTGTTGACAAGTCTGAGGGGAAGGGGTTGCTCCGTGTAGTGATTTTCTGAGGAGTGGGAGGGGGTTGAGTAGGGCTACATGAGCACATTGGATACTTTGTAGCATGAGGCTGATTAACACCAGTTGAGGGTCTAGCCATGGATTATAAAATTAAACAAGAGAAAAGAAAATTAAGGTTTCCCACCATTTATTTATTGCAACAGTGCACATAATTCCGATCAAGATTGGGGTCCCGATGTGCTAGGCACTGTATGTACGCTGACAGAGCCAGAGACATTTCCTCAATCAAATTGCCTACCCATAAAAATAAAATTACAGATAGGATTATAAGGGAGCCTAAAGGATTTAGGCACCCAAATCTCATTGAAATTCAACAGGAGTTGGACACTTAATTTCTTTAATAACCTCTGAAAATTCCAGCCTTCAAATATAACCCAAAGGAATGTTTCTTAGCTCAGGAATTGCTATCACCATTCATCTACTCCCATTCCAAAGCAGGGCAGATCAAAGCACACTAGAGAACTTTTAGTGTGCAGTAGCAGAGTCCATGTGACCAGTGAGTGTACGGCATGCTAGATTTACACCTAGCTGGTCATGCACTATGTGTTCATCTGGACAAGCTCTTAAGGAGCTTAGTTCCATGAACTACCAGCAAGATGACCCAAGCCTATTGCAGCAACACTGTTGGGTCATTGAGCATGTGGTGGTCTCTCCTACTAATGTGGTTTTGTTTTCCACGGGGGACTGAAGGCATCCATAGGGTTTTTATCAGATAATGCCACAGAGCGGAATAAATCAGGAGAAATGGAAGGAAAAAATATTTACAGCCCATTACAAGAGTAACTTGCTTCTGCAAAAATGAGACCCGAGAGACAAAAATAACTTGGGATATGTTCAGTTAAAATAAGACTGAATCTCAACATTTTGGCTAGGCTAAGTGGAAGCATCAGATACTAACTCCATATCTGTGGCCAGAAATGTTTTGGACTCAAATGTTAAATGATCAAATGCATGTAAAGTGTGGAACTCTATTTAAATCCAAATGTTCATACCACTCAGAAGATTTACAGAAATTGATCCCAATACACCTTTTAGCAATACATCTCTACAATCCAAGAGAGTTTATTGCTCAATAAGAAACAATGTTGACAGGAAACTGATGCAGAATAAACATGATCTGTGTGATAATGCAGAAGTAAAACATAAGAAGCCAATGCTTTCTTCTTCAAATTCTTAGTTCTTCGGTTTAGATGATATTTCCTCAGCTGTGAGTGTTATCAAAGAGTTGGAGCTTAATTTAACTATTCACTTTTTTAGGCGTATGTAACATTTGGGATGTTTAGCTGGCTCTGTGGAAAGTTTTACTGGATTCTTCAGGGCCTTATTTGCATCCCAGGTTTGTTAGCAGCAATTCAGCTCCACTAGTTGTAGCAACAGCAGTAGGAACTCTGATACAGACTGGTGGCATCTACTAGAGGTCTAACCATGTTATCAACTAGGCCTTTAGAGCAGTGGTTTAAATGCAGTCAACCTGTCTATTACAGCTAGTCAGTGTTTTTTGTTCAAAACTTTGGGATGAAAACTGGTCATTTTACGAAAATGGAAAGTTTTTTCAGCAAAAAACTTTTTTTTTAAATTGAAAGCAGAAATTCTGATCTTTTGAAATGTTTGATGGAAAAAAAGTTCTCCCACTTTGCTCTTTTTCTCACCACTCTTTTTGACAGGAATGCAGTAAAACAATGAAGTTCAAAAGTTCCAATAGGAAAGGAATCTTTGAAAAGTTGCAGCATGCCAAAAGTGGGGGGAGAGGGAAGAAAAATGAAAAGGTAAAAAACACCATCCATTCTTCACTCCATTGTATTCAGTAACAAAAAGGAAAGCTTTAAAAAAAGCGGTGAAGAAATTGGAAAAAAACCCAAATTACATTTTCAAAATTGGGGTCTTAAGTATTTGAACTAAACTAAAAATCATTCCCCTTTTGGAATGGAAAATTACTTCAAAATTTCAAATGTTTTTCTTCTCATTATTTCTCCTTTTGTCAACCATCTCTATTGTCTAAGGTAGAGCTTTCATTAGTATTACCTCTTCAATCAGGACTTCAAGGGTAAATATTTAACTAGGGGAGATCTTCTTACCCTTTTACTCTGTCTTTATTTGTTAAGATAAACTACTTTTGTTTGTTGCTTTAACGAAGGCATTAGTATCTCCCTATGTTCTAGCCATTCATGGAATCATAGGCATGATCTCATCCGATCCTTGGGGTCCAATGCGGGATTATCTGAGCCATGATGAATAGCAATTTAGTTTGGAGCAAACCGATCCCTATGGACTTCGTTTTCCTCTCTAGTGGCCTCCAGCATCTCTGAGCTCTAGAGACTTCAAGTGTAACCACATCTTAACACAAGATATGAATCAGAAGAAAGTGTACTTCAAAATAATTATCACCCTACCTGGATCTACACCACCTTCAGCCTCTTGGTATTTAAGTATTAGGGGGTAGCTGTGTTAGTCTGTCTCCACAAAAACGAGTCCAGTGGCACCTTAAAGACTAACATTTATTTGGGCATAAGCTTTCGTGGGTAAAAAAACCCACTTCTTCAGATGCATGTAGTGAAAATTACAGATGCAGGCATTATGACACATGAAGAGAAGGGAGTTACCTCACAAGTGGAGAACCAGTGTTGACAGGGCCAATTCTATCAGGGTGGATGTAGTCCACTCCCAATAATAGATGAGGAGGTGTCAATTCCAGAAGAGGAAAAGCTGCTTTTGTAGTGAGCCATCCACTCCCAGTCCTTATTCAAGCCCAAATTAATGGGGTTAAATTTGCAAATGAATTTTAGTTCCTTTAGTATTTAAGTTATCCCAATGTAGAGTCCAAGACATCAGTAGAGTTGGGTATAAGTTACTTTAAGGGAGACTGGACTACGTCCTCAGCTGGTATAAATTGGCATAGCTCCACTGACAGTGACAGAGCTATGCTAATTTACACCAGCTGAGGATCTGGCCCCTGAGATAGTATAAAGGGTCTAACTTGTATGCCTCCTCTGTATTTGGCCTTTAGTCTTTAAAGTAGCCAGAGACAGCAAAGAAATTCCCTTTCAGACTCCTCTCTAGAATTACCTAGTCTCTTCTCAAGCGTTGGATGGCCTTGTTTGGAGTCAAACAGACGCTTCCCAGGTTGGCAGTTGATTTTTTTTTTTTTTTTTTTCCCTCTAGCATTCTCAGCTGGACTGTCTTAAATTTGGAAGCGTCGGGTCTGTTTTTTCATTGACAGGAGATGTTGACAGATTCCTGGAAGAGCAAGCCTCCCAGGGCGGATGGAGATGAAAGAAATGGGAAACAAACTGACTTGTGATCTGAACCCTCTGTGCTGAATAGCTCTTGTTGAAACTTACTTATAGCATCTGACTTCATATCTAGCTGAGGTTTTCATCTTTGTGCTAGTCATTGGGTGCGTTACATTTTCATAATTGTATCATCTGTCACCTGGCCTACTAATTACTTCTCCAAGTTCATTTAACTGATGTGTGGGCGAGTCTCCATGCTTTCTCTGGTACTCCCACATTGTAATGCACCTTTCGATAACCAGGTTATCATCTGGTGTGTATCCAGCAACTAGAGCTTCCTTTTATGGCTCTCCTCCTTTCTGCCTGTGTGGGGAGGGATATGTTCCAGGGTGCCTTGGTGTTTCTGAAAGTGTCCTGTGCCAGGGTCAGTCACCTTGGGGCGTGAGGCAGGGAGGGAGAGGCAATGCTAAAAGAGCAGCTTAACTGAATATCTTTGCAGTTAGTGCCCTTGATTGCGAGCAAAGAAGCCTGGAATTCTGCTGCTGACCTGCTGTGTGAGGGTGGACAAGTCTCTGTGTCTCTGTTTTCCCACCGGTAAAGTAAGGGCAGTGGTACTTGCCTCTTCATGACACAAAATGAGGGGTACCATTGTTAATGGAGAGGCTCACTGAGGATACTCACAAAATCTGTTTTAATATGTATTCTGGCACAAGGGCAAGGGATTTACTCACACTGGGGCAGATCCTACTCCCAATGACATAGGACTCTCTGTGCAAATAAGAAGAGCAGGATTTGGCCCCTTAAGATGTTCCCATGGCCTTAGATCAGCTGTGGGAATGGTTTTGACTGGTCTGATCACTCAACTATGCCTCATTTCAGACCCAACCCTGCCTCCATCTCAGTGCAGTGAGACTCAGTTCTACTATAGAACACTATTGACACTAAGAAATGGAGCCCACACATCCCCACGCTCATTTTTTCCCCTCACTTATGTCCTTCAACTCACCTTTAGGCTTCAGCTAGTTTGGCCCTACTGTGAGGCTTTCTGGGGGTCCCCAGAGTTGCTAGGCAACCTGCTCCCACTTGCCCTCGGCGTGAGGAAGCCTTGTCTGTGCCTGTGGGGTCAGTGCCTCAACTCCACTAGCAATGAGCAACAAAGCCTTCCCCACGAGGCTTCGCAGGGCCCGCTCTCTCTCTAGGTTAGCGATAGGCATGCGCCTAGCCCTCTGAGTGTCCCCCGGATGCTGCTGGAAGTCACAGGTCTGTTGCTCCCAAAGCAGCAGCAGCTGCAACCCCCAGCTTCCCCTTAGATCACCACTTGCTTTAAAACACAGCACTTAGGTATGTTTATAGTGAAAAGGAGCAAACGTTTATTTAACAAAGAGCAGAGATTTAAACAACCGCAAATAGAAATATGGGAACCAAATGGCTACATGTAAATTAAAATTGTGACATTCATTCTAGAAAGTAGTTACTGTCGTGTCTTTATAGTGTTACTCACCAGCGTTTTTCAGCCAGATAGGCTGTGATCCCTTTTTGTCATGAGAAAAGTGGAGGCTGTGGCTTGTTTCCTCACTAAAGGATCCCGTGTGTCTCCTTGCATTCTCCTGATATACCAGACTAATTCTTTGACCTCAGCCATGAATAGTACCCCTTGCTGTGTCTTCCTATAGATAATATGCTCTCTTGTCACCTTCTCAGTCTTGATTAGCAGGTGGTTCTGTATGCAAACAGATTTGCACTGTAAGACACAATGACCAGCCAGGGAGATGTCTGCTCCCCCTGCCTGACCAGAATCTATTTATTACCTTCTGGTGACTTGTCTTAACTTACAACCCTTAAGAATGTAGTTTTCATTGTAGATACACAATTTATGAAATATTATCCTTTCATACATTTTGCAATGATTATGATCACCGGGCTATCAGCCTGTGGTAGAGACCTTTCACGCCACCCTTTGGCTAACTGTTATGTGCATCCCTGCTCCCCCACAGACTTCCTGTGTGACCTTGGCTTAAGTCCCTTAGTGTCACTGTGCCTCAGTTTTCCCATCTGTACAACAGTTAAAATAGAATTACCCTACCTCACAGGGATGTTGTGAAGACTGATATATTTTAAAGAAAGATTGTGAAGTGCTTTGAAATCTGCTGATAAGAAATGCTATATAAGAACTAGGTATTAGCATGTCCTACTCGGTCACCTCTTTATATAAGTTGTAAATGCATTATGCAGATTCAATGTTTGAGGGATCTCAGACGCCTCTGAAAGGAGACACAGTGAACAGCATTAACAGGAGTGATCCTGGGTAAAGCAACACCAGGAATTTCACCAACGGGTGTTTTAAAATTAGGATGTGTTTTGTGGCAGAGAAGAGACATCACACAGCTCCAGTTTGTCTTTAAACAGTCTCTCAGGACCCTTGAAAATAAAATTTTAGAGGAACTCTTAAAATTCAGGAGCCCAGCCCCAGGAGGTGCTGAGCAGCTCATGAATAGTGCTGAAAACCTTCGTTCACATCAAAGCGCTACTGAGCGTGGAAGATGCTTTGCTCTTCATAGGAGGCAATGACCACCTATAGGCACTATGGGCCTGAGCCAATGCTCGTTGAAGTCAGTGAGTGGTAGACACTGTTATTACAGGACCCACTG
This sequence comes from Chelonoidis abingdonii, assembly GCF_003597395.2. Lineage (NCBI taxonomy): Eukaryota > Metazoa > Chordata > Testudines > Testudinidae > Chelonoidis > Chelonoidis abingdonii. Next base: position 210,416,976 of record NC_133771.1, on the reverse strand, counting down.
TGAATCATGTTTTTGTTAGACTGCAAGGACCGAATCCAGCCCTGAAGAGTAGTTTGTAGGAATCTTGATGGCCAGAGGCACAAACCAACCAGCACAGCTTACATCAGATTTGCCTCTTGAGTGCCAGAATTGGGAGGCCCAGAGATTTAGCCGTGATTGCATCTCCACAGATCTGCCTAACCTCTGATTTTTGAATGAGGGGTGAAATCTTGGTACCAATGAAGTCCAACGGGAGTTTTATCATTGACTGCATAGGAACCAGGATTTCACTGTGGGGCTCCAGCTAGCTACCTTCCTGCCAGCTTGCTTTTGGCCAGTTGCTGGTATGGATAGTTTACTGATTTGATTTGAATTTGATATGCCATTTGCTCAGCAGCAATCAAAATACAGGAGCATGTTAAATGAGAAGGAAAAGGAAGCAGGACACAATAGGTGCAGAGTTAAATATTAATGTCACAGCAATGCAAACACTGGGCCTGCTCCTGCTTCTGTTGGGAGCTAATCTAGCAAAAATCCACCTAGCTTCAAAGGACCAAGCCCATAATCTATCTGACTGCAAAGGATAAGACTTTGTTTCTGCAGATACCTACTGCAACAAAGATCAAGTGGAATTAGGAGAAAAGTTTCACATTTTCTAAACAGCTCAAAATTCAAATGCCTTCTCACTTCCCTATGTTGCAGCATGCAGAAATCCACATGCCTTCTACATATGTGTAAAACACAGTGCTGCCAGCTCTTGTGGTTTCATCACAAGACTTACAGTATTTGTTTTTTCCTTAAAGTCCCAGCTGCTGGAATCAAGTGATTCAACTTTTGTTTAAAGACAAAAAGTCAATTTTTTCCAACCCTGAGAAAAGTTTGCTGAAATTCCATTGACTTTCAATGAAACCCAGGCTCCTAAATGAATAACAATGTTTTTGAAAACAGAACTGTTTTAGGCCCCTCAATTGTATAGGTGTGGTTTTGAAAATTTTGTCTAGAAGCCTAATCTTTCCCTGGGCTGTGTGAGTGCACAAGCAGAGGACGAGGGTCATGGAAACTAGGATTCCTATTTAATGCACTAGAGAGGATCACAAGTGGGGTGATCTTCTATGACCTTCCAGCCAAAGCGTGATCACCCAGCAGCGAACAGATGGGCCGTTGTCTGTGACATATCCTGGTCAGGTGGCATACTATTATTCATAGGTGCAGCAACTGTCTGGTACTGCCGACCAGTCTGAGTCATCACCTCCAGTAATACCAAGGAGGTTCTCGGTAGTAGTAATGTTTAAATAGTACCGCTCTGTCCTTGCTCCTAGGAGAGGGGACAAGAGCTGGATGAAATCTTCAACCAGAAAAACCCGCAAATCCATTCTTCACACACCCAGTTCTGATAAGGATGGGACTTGGAGCGAAATGCGCTGTACTAGAAATGGACACAGTCAAAACCGTAGAGCCTCTTCCTTTGGGGAACTTTTGGATTCAAAATTTCTCGTCTGAGTCTATCACCTGCAGTAACAGCGGGACTGCAGCAACTCCACTGAGTTCAGAGCCCCATCATGCTAGGTACTGTATAAAAATGTAGTGAAAGACAGTCCTGGCCCTGAAGCGCTTACACACTGAATGGAAAAGATAGACAGAAGGTTGGAGAAAGGGAGGGTTGTTATGCCCATTTTACAGATGGGGAACTGAGACAGAGTTTAAACTGTTTGCCCAGCATCATACTGTGAGCCTCTGGCCTGACTTTCAGTTGTGTACACACAATCTCCTGCAGCTGGTTCCCTAATGTTTGGGCTCCCTTAAACATCAAGGCTGATCTCTGCCCTATGTTTCTGGCTCTCTTCATTCTGAAGATGGGTTTCAAAACACAGTGCCAGGGTTGACAGTTTGTCATGTGGATTTTTCTGAACAGTCCCAGGTTAGTCATGGTTCTCCTTACCCGAAACTGCAGGCTTCTGGGTCTCCAAAGCCCATGCTCATTTGCTCCCTGACTTTTTGTTTGGTGCCCACAAAATGAAAAACAAAAAACCCCACAAATCTGGCTGACACTTCCCAAACTCCTGAGGCTGTCTCCCTCTTTGAGTACAGCTACAAGTTTCTCTCACTCTAAGCCATATTTTCCCCTGCCAACCGTTGCATCTTCCCATCCCTCTTCCTTATGGGGAGCTTCACTTCTGTGCTTCTGGCTGCCCTCTCTTTTTCTGGGGGAGAGCCAGCCGTGTAAGTAAGCAGTCGCTTGGTTAGTCTTGCCTATTCTACTGACAGCATGGCAGTCTGTGATTTGTTTTTCCCCTTCTCGCTGCTCTGAGAAGATTCCACATAGTGGAAGCAGTGTAGGGCCCCTCCTTTAAAAAGTTCTCGTCTTTCTTTATGACATGGTTCGGGCAGCATGCTGCTGGTAAGAGGGTGCACAACTGAGGTGGTCTTTCTGCTTCAAAAAGAGAGAGCGCCTTGTTCTGGACTGCAGCTCTGAAATGAGGCTATTAACTGAGTAGCACTGTTAAACACGGCACTCACCTAACCCTGATAGATTGCTTCCAGCCGGGCCCTGTGGCACAGATCGCCAGCGTCGTTCGTATCCTGGCATCACATGGAGTGACAGCCTTTCAGCCTGGACTTTGGGGGAATCTGTGAAAGAAAACAAATCAAGGCATGTGCCCAAGGTTTCCTTATGGCTTCAGCACATAGCTGTAAAGTTTCTGGATTGTTCAAAGGTGACCTGTAAATAATTTTTTTAAAACCTAGTTAGTATTCTTAAGCAGTAGAGAGGCCAGATATCATTACCTTTCATTGGGACATATTTTCTCCCCACATGAAATACAGAAAACATTTCTACTGCAGGGAATGTGGGAACACTTAGAGGCATTTATTTGTAAGATCTATTTTTAACCAACTAATCCCCCGTAAAAAAGAGTTCTTCATGAATTATTCAAGGAAGGAATCTGGTTTTTAACATTATTTGAATATTAAATTTATTGCAGGAAAATCTTGTGACAACTTCTGGACAACCAGCCATACTTAGCTAATTCCTTGAGCAATCTGAAGTTGGTATAATTTCCAACATACTCATCCTCTTATGTGCATCCGTCTTTGCATGTAGTTTGTTTTCTACCGTGGGTGGAGTTAAGTGGTTGCAAATTTACAGTACTCCATATGGGATTGGGAGCCCATGGCCTTTTTCTTTCATTTTGGTTAATGGGCTTATCAGTGCCAATGTTTTCTGACTGGAAAAAGTCTCAGAAGTGTCATGATTGGGAATCCGTAAATTATTTACTAAAAGGATCATATTGAAAAACACTCCTATGTATGAAGGAGAAAGGCTGGTACTCTCAGAGTTGGGGTGAAATCCTGGCCCTCTTGATGTCCATGATGAAACTCCCATTAACTTCATTGGAGCCAGGATGTCACCCTTTATTTTTATAATTCCTTTAAAAAACGTTGGGTATGAATTTTGTGGCAGCGAATACAGCCTACGCGCATCCTGGACTCCTAGGGAGAGCCCAGCAAACAGTGAAAAGCCTGCCCCCTGCAGCAAAGAAGGGGCCATGAAGCCAGTCTTATTTTGCCCATGAAAACAGAGGGGATGTGGGGAGGTGGGGAAGGGAGTCAACTGAATAGAGCTGGACAGCAACAAAATCAAAGCAAGAACAGGAGTGAGGTTAAAGCTTCAAAATAAAGACTCCAGAGGTAGACGCTGAGCAGAAAGCCCTGAACACCATGAGAAGGAGGCTCTTGCCAATAAACAGAACAAGAGTCTCTGCCCTTGACGGGGGAAGGGCCAAAGGAAAAGTGGGATCAACTAATTATGAGGGACAGATTATGAGAAAGCAGAGACAGGCGTGCACTTTATAGGGCCAAACAAAGAGATCTGGAGGAGGAGACTGAGTGGAGAACTCCAGCCAAGAAAAACTCTAAGGTGCTGGTGGACGCTACCCAGAGGAATTCTTCTTGGAGGTATGAACACAGAAGTGCAAGGAAAAAGATCCCATAGTTATGGAGAGACCCCTCTTTCACCCCTCTCCAACTTCCTTTTCCTGGTCTAAAGCGTGGCATTTTGGCCAGTGCTAGCAGGAGGCAGACAAGGCGGACTCTGGCCTTTTGTGAGGACACAAATAAAGGAAGAAATGTAGGGAGAAGTACAACGGGAACCTCAGCGGGAGATTCTGGAGCATGGCAGATAGGCCTGTGCCAAGCTCTGCCACGGAGCCAAACTGACAGCACTAGAGACTGTAGTCCTCTCTCTGCGATCAGAGTTAGTGAGCACCTCTATTGTCGGACAAGGTTTAATATGGGCAGCGGCTGCACGGCAAGCTTCCCCATGCGACCCTGCCAGGGAGTCTAAACATAGATCCAGAGAGACCACTTCCAGAGGCCATCTCATTCCAGAGCCTGCCACTAAGGGTGCCCATTGGTGTTGAGGTGATGGGTTTTGTGACACATGTTCAGGGCAAACTAGATGTGGGCTACTGGAACTGGCTCTTGATTCTGTAGAGAGCATCTTTTCCCCTCTCATACTTGTGGGAGCTAGCTCAGCTGGGCACGATCTGCCCCTTGCCAATGCTGGGTGCGTTTTGCTCAGCTTCTCAAAGAATCTATTTCCCGAAAGCGCTGCTCTCTCTAGAGTTGACAATGTCAAAACCATGGCTGGGTTCTGGTAAAGAAAGAATCAGCCACCAAAGTGAGGTGGGAGAGGAATATTTTGGGTTCTTCTGGAAGGAGAGAGGATAAATCGGATCCAAATAACTCCCTGTCTCCAGATAGTGGGAACCAAGGAACCCTACCGTGACTTCCAGCAGCCAAGAATAGGCAAGGATACAGCAGCTACATATGGTGAGGTTTTCTCCTGCAAACTGTCAATTCCACAGAAGCTGGAAGCAAACCAGAAAAAAAAATCACACATATGGGGGGTTTTGTCAGATTAAAAATCTGAGGATCAAATGCTTCATTTGAATATTTAGTTCACTTAAAAACATCTGTACCTCAGATAAGCTCCGGAGACTCAAACGGTGGCAGAGTTTGTATACTGTTACAAATCGACTGCTGGGGCAAAGATGGGCTTGGGGCCCTGCTGCGGAATTTAGGTGTATTGTGCTGCAGAGTAGATGGGAGTCAGATTATGGAAGTGTATAGACTGTTATCTTTGCTTATTGGTTGTCTCTCAAATGACTGCTGCCGTTTATAGATAGACCTGCGACTAGTGCATATCTCACTCAGAAATAGCTGCAATTACAAAGACAACACTTAAAAGGTCTCTCTTTCTCTGATGGCAGTGCCCAGAGGCCCTTCATGTTGGAGTCCTATTGGCCTGGTGCTGTGGACAAGTAGGCATGATCCCTGCCTCTAAGAGCTTAAAATGCCTGGCTGGTGCGTTTTGCATACATGCTCAGGGTCAAACTGATTGCCAGATTTGGGGTTGGAAAGGAATCCCTCCCCCTGGCCAAATTGGCAGGGACTTTGGGAGTTTTTCACATTCCGCTGCAGCATGGGGCGTGGATCCTGCTGGGGTCATCTGGGCTATCTCACCTCCTTGAATTCCTGTTATTGCAGGACCCTCAGGCATCCGTGGTCTCTCCTGTTCCCTGCCTGTGGCACACCACAGTAGAACCTGCTGAGGACAAGACACTTGGCTTTAACTAAAGTCACTGGGTTCAGGATAGAGGACCTGGGTGAAATGTAATGGCTTGTGATATGCAGGAGGTCAGACAAGATGATCTAATGGTCCCTTCTGACTTTAACAACGCTGTGTAACGAAAATCAGTGATATGAATATGCAAATGTTCTGGAACACAAGTTAAAAATCAAGTCAGCGTTTGAAATATCTCAGCGCTTCAAACCAGACTTGGATAAAACAATGTGCACACTGGGGGTGATTTTCCCAACAGATTCCCTTTCTCACTGGTTGTGTGAGCCATCCTGAGTAAGGAGTGCTTAGCGACTGTGGTGCTGAGGGCTACAGATTACCCTGCAACAGAGAAGTAACAGTAAAATGGGCACTGCAGAAAACCCTAGGAGGCAGACCGATATCCTTACTCACATTCAATAGTATTTTACTCAAAGCCCAAGTCCCATTGAAGTCAACAGCTCGTGGGGCTCATGGAGTAAAGTGTTACTATAAGAAGACTCAGAGTATCAGATCCTGGCTCTAAGATAGACTGGTGGAAGCATGAATGGAGACTGATTGTAATATTGCCCCGCTCTTCACACTGGCCAGTTAACAGGTTTATTTTTTTGCATCCCTCCTGTTTCTGTTGTCAGCTTTTCCCACAGCCCTTTGGACAGCTCAGTTCAGATTTGTTCCATTAAGAAATGTTCTAAAGGAGGTTCTCACGCCATCCCTGCGAGGCACTGAACACTGTGATATCACTGTTAGTATGGAAAAGGAACTAGTGTGTCTGCATGTAATTTTTAAGCAAATATGGAACATGCCATATAGAAAGGTTATTGCACTTTGCTTCTATCTTGTGAATGTCATTTTTCTGTGACGTTGTTTTGGCTATCTTTTTAATATAGGTTTCATTCAGCAATAGAATCAGATATGCAGTTTGGATAAGCAGTCAAATATTTGGACTGCTCATGCAAAGGTCCTCTAAAGTTGGTCTGCATATTTAGCTGAAAATCTCATGAGACCAGGGTTTCTCATGAGATTCCCTCCCCGCCCCCTGCATACTTCCTGGAGGAACCAAGGGCCCCTTCATTCTAAACATGAATGTATTTGAGGCAAAGCCAGGGCGTGAAGGAGCTATATTTTAGAAATAACTATATTACTAGTGAAAACAGAGTGGAAACCACTAGTTCTTCAAGTCTCCCCCATCAACCATTTGTATGAATATTTGCTCTAACACAATTCCTACCTTCTCCTCCTTGTCTTGGAGAAAACCGGGCAGAGTAAAGTGAGGTGTTTTTTTTTTTGTTTGTTTTTTTTTAAAGATTTTTTTAAAGATTTGGATTGGGTCAATTCTTATTTTGTAATCAGCTTGTCCCTAATTCCAAAGGCATGTTTAGGTGCCCACCTCCCACTGATTTCAATGGGAGCTAGGTGTCTAAATACCTTTGAGGATCTGGGCTCACATGTGATCACTGTTTTCATTCAATCATTATTCAGTTTTGTTTTTTTTTTAAAAAAAGGAACTGAAGGGTATTCATCAACCTCTGAGCAGACAGTCAGTCCATGACATGATCACATCTCAGTATTCCCACCCCTGGAAGCTCAAAAATCATGAGTCAGCAACCCTTCCCCCCACTGCTAAAAAAGAGCTAAGGGCCTTTATAAGCAATCACAGCTGTAACTTGAAGGTAAGCTGTGGGTATACACCGAGCGGAAGTCTTATAAAGTTCTAATCTTACTGAATGCCCATTTAAGACAAATACTGTCCTGATTTGAAAAAAGTTCTACCTGACAGCAATAGACTGTTATGTCATCAGCTGGAATAGTACCTTTGACTTACATGGAACAATTTTGTTCATGCCAATCTAGCCTCTTGCGGATAACTTTCTTTTATGGAAGATACTTATAACTAGGGCTGGCTGCAAAACTACAAGGCACATTTTTATTTTAAGATTTCAGTTTGTTTTCATTCTGATGTAGAACAAAAATAAGACTATTTATTATAGGCACACACGTTCTCTTAAATGGCAATACATACTTAAGCAAATTAATGGTAGAACTAAAATACTACAGTTTGCTATGATGTAAAGGGATCACAATTCCTCCCCCAAATATAACTTTGAAATGAGCTTTAATTTTTAATCAGAAAAATAACTGGATTTCAGAGTCAGACTTAGTCAACAACAAGCTGATATGTAATGCGTGGATTCAGACAAATTACAGAGAAAAAGTTGATCTTTATGTTTGTGAAACAGGAAAAAAGGAGGAAAAAGAGCTTCAGCGACCCCATAAATTTTTAGCAGCATCCTGCTTTACACCTGGAATAAGGTATGGGGGTGGGGATTAGGGAGAGGCTCTTACCATACACACCTGTCCAAGTAGCATCCCGATAAAGGTTTTTCTTGAATTCCTTTGCTACCCCAAGCCACAGCAAGTCTCATTCATTACTTTATTACAGAATATATGCTGGGATCAGACAAGCTCTCTTCATGATTGCCAAGATTGGGGAAACATATTCCCCAAATCCTCAAACTCCCTGCTTGCAATATTAGAACATGCTTCTTCTGTCTTACCTCGAGGCTGTGCCCATTCAGGCCAATAGGAAAACATGCATGGACATGAATAGTGTGGGGTCAAGTGCTCTGTGCCGCTTCCACCAGGAGGGGAAATGCATTAACCCATTTTCCTGGCCTGCTGCCCGTAAAAGGAGTCAGAAAGCAGGATAGCAGCTCTCCTGGCCTCGTAGCCCAGAAGAGACATCTTTTACTTCCATCTGCAGTTTCAAGTGGTTTCCCCTTCCTGATGCTGCCAATTATTTCTTGTCCAAGAAGATGAGAGCATGGGAAAATCTGCAGGGTGAGAAATGTTGGACTGTTTCTGTATTCTTCTGTATTCTTACTGAGAGCCTGTTCTCGCTCATTTGAAGCAGATTGGAGGTTTGCCATTGACTTCAGCAGGATCAGAGAGGATTTTGACTCTCACGCAGCTTCAGCAGTCCCACTTCATGTGGAAAATACTGCCCAATTCTCATTTAAATGTTTGTTTTCCTCCTGGCTGTTCCTTTTTAAACCACTAGGCCTGAATTCACAGGTTTCCCATACTGCCCGTAGTGACCATCGTGGACTCTTGAATGTGGGAAAAAGTTAGACATGTACAACTCCGGTCTTATTTCTACTGTAGATGTCATTAATTCAGATCCTTTTTATGACATGAGTTTTAATTCACTCTAATTGAAAAGCCATACTGCAAGTGTTCATTGCAGGGGAAAAAAAATTGTTCAAGGTGCATGGTTCATTTTAAAAGATGAGAGCCGGCTTTGCTAGATAAAGATGTCATTGCGTTTAACTCAGTCTTTAATTATAACCAGATGGATGAATTATTTTAATCGCTGCTATATATCTTAACAGTAGTTTGTACATTGACATAAAGTTGCAAACATCAAACAGATATTAAATGCTAGTGCAGGAAAGCTGCCAACCTTTAAGGGAAGCAGTTGATCACAACCTGTCATCTTAAAAGGCTCAAAGAATGCAAAACAAACATTCAAGATTAGTGTACTAAATATGGTTTATCAGCCCAGCTCTCTCCTCTGGTAATTCATCTATACCATTTATTTTAATACTCTGCCATGCATATCTCAAGCTCTGTAATTAGACAGCTTCAGGTATTGCCTTCTTCCTGCCTTTGAAAGGGCTTGCTTTGAGGTGCTTCACAAAGAAGATATTACGATAGTGCTATTTGATGAGTAGTACAAAAGAAAGTCTGCATAGTACTGTCCATTCCTGCTTAGAACAATTTGACTCGAGTGAAAACAGTTAATAATGGCCACTCAAGTGACTGCTGCTTTTCAGAGCATAACAGGTTTTATGATGCAGCCCTGGTGGTATGGAGGGTTATTCTTCCAAATAGAGATTTTACTGGCCATTAGGAGAGATGACCATGGAGATCGAGTGATCTTTGGCAAAGATTTCTCTGCACCTTCCCTCTAGCACTGTGAGTTATTCAGGGAGGGGAGTATGATATCGTGCCATGTTCACCTGTTCTTTCATTGAAAAACTTAGGGGTGGGTCATTCAACATCACTCCACACTGACCTAACTCTGGTTCTTTAGCTTCAGTGAGAGTGGAGTTAGGCCCACACCGAGTGCTTTGGGAAAAGCCACCCTAGGCGATGTTGCTTGTTTGATGTCTGATTACACAGTGATTTCTTTACAGTTAGGGTGTTGATTTAAAGATGCTCACTGTGCACATGACCTAATCCAACTGCTATAATAAAAATGCACTTTTTTTTGCACCAAGTAATGAAGATGTTAAGTAGGATCATAATGTTGGAGAAGATTTCAAAACCATTAGTTATCACACAGGAATGTTCTTTATTATACACCTCTACCTTGATTTAATACTGCCCTCGGGAGCCAAAAAATCTTACTGCATTATAGGTGAAACCATGTTATATCGAAGTTGCTTTGAGCTGCTGGAGTGCTCAGCCCCACCCCCCAGCAGCACTGCTTTACTGCGTGATAGCCAAATTGGTGTTATATCAGGTGGCGTTGTATCGGGGTAGAGGTGTACTCTTTCAATATAAAGCTGCATATATATGCTTGAAAATAAATGACTTATTGTGCTATCATACAGTTTGAATGTTCTCCTTAAGACTTACTGTTATTAAAGTGTATCAAACACTTTGAGCTAACTGCAATTCAAGGGAGAACATGCTAATGAACGCGCATCCTTGGAACACCCTAAACAATGGACATTATGGAACTCACACGCTGTGATTGCAGAAAGAATTCTCACACCAGCCACTCAACTGATACATCAACCTTTAAAGAGGAATTTCCTCTATGACCAGTATTGAAACAATCCTGGATATGTGTAGAACTGGCCATAAAGCTGGGAATTTTCCTGTGTAAATTTTCCCACTGGGAAATTCTGATTTTTCCCATTGGGAAGTTTGAAAAATGTAAGGGTAGTCTAGTGGCTAGGCACTAGGTGTGCATTTGGGGGACCTACCTTTGAGTGTCTCATCTACAATAGGCTTTCTGTGTGACCTTGGGCGTGTTACTTAGTCTCTCCGAGCCTCAGCTCTCCATCTCTAAAACAGCACTTTCCTATATCACAGAAATATAGGGTTGGAAGGGACCTCAAGAGGCCATCTAGTTCAGCTCCCTGTGCTGATGCTGGACCAGATAAACCTAGACCATCACTGATAGGTATTGGTCCAATTTGTTCTTAAAACCTCCAGTGATGGGGATTACACAACCTCCCTGAGAGGCCTATTCCAGAGCTTAACTACCCTTAGAATTAGAAAGCCTTTGCTAATATTTCACCTAAATCTCCTTTGCTGAAGATTAAGCCCATAATGTCTTGTCCTACCTCCAGTGGACTTGCAGAACATTTGTTCACTGTCCTCTTTATAACAGCTCTTCATGTATTGGAGACTGTTATCAGGCTCCGCCTCAGTCTTGTCTCAAGACAAAAAAAAATGGGCATGTTTAAACCTTTCCTCAAAGGTTAGATTTTATAAATCTTTTATCATTTTTGTTGCACTTCTCTGGACTCACTCCAGTTTGTCCAATTACCCCTAAAATGCGGCATCCAGAACTGGACAATGTATGCTAGCTGAGGCCTTGGCAGTGCTGAGTAGAGCAGGACAGTTACCTCGCAGGTCTTGCATATGACACTCCCGAATAGAACACTTGTGATAAACGAGTGCTTCGTTCTTCACGACTCCCTGGAGAGCAACTTGCCCAAAAAAGAGGTGAGGAGAACATAGGGCTTGTCCCTCACACAATCCCTATCACCAGCTCACGAACCAGAGCTGATGCACTACAGCCCTGAGAAACCCTAGGGTTGGTGCAGCGCTGCATGTGAAACATGCCCTCTTGTCCTTAGTGTCCTCACTGAACAATTAGGCCTTCTGCACATGTCTCCACTCTCTCTTTAACTCAGCTGTTCCTTAGAACTTTCTGAATTGTCACACCCACAAGATGCATTAGTGCATCATGATGAACAAGGTCCTGTGTCTAGCTGGGCCAAGAAAAGAGTCAAATAAAACCTACATTCATGGGGCTAAAGACGATGACAGGCAGAGAGGAAAGTTGATACAAAGCTGACCACTGTGGCACACATCATCTCTCTTAGCCAGGAAAGCTGACAAGTAGATTGCCCAGGACAGGCACTTACAGGTTACTCTGTCAGCTACTTGAATGCTTTGTCTTTTATCTGCCACCTTCCTAGGGAAGTAACAGTGAGTGCCTGTGCCCAGCTGATAAATTGGTTCAAACTGGCATGTCATCAGGGTTTTGCAGCAGAGGATCACAGTGGAGTCATCCAAGAGCCACAGGAGGCTGTTTGGAATATTTTATATAATATACATTAGCCCTGTGTACACCCTCGTGCGTTTAAATGCATCATCTGAGGATTGCTAGAAATCAAATTCTTTTGCACCTCCTGGGAATTCAGAACTTTCTTGTCATGTTGTCCCGCTCCTTTGATTTGATTTGGAAAATACGATTGTAAACCGCAGAACAGTTGCAGGCCCTGTGCTTGCTGGGGTCACTGGGGAAGTGAGGAGGATGCCTTGGCTCTGCAAACAGCAAAGGAGAAGAGCAAAGCAAACTTCCCTACAGGAGGCTCGGGGAGGACTGGCTTTGAGCAGACAAAATGCTGTGCTGCCTTTTGGAAGGGTGTGACCTGCACTCGGCTGTGGAACAGCCAACGCCGTTTGCCCAAGTGTGTGTGGTTGAGAGGTCAAGGGTCCCTTCCCCCTTTGGGGAGATGAGTGTCTTATGAAGGCACAAGAATCCCATTGTGGCTAGCCTCTGTGCCAAGAAACAAGGGGAGAAGTCTCCTTTTTCCTCATCTCACACAGGGGGCCTGTAGGAAGAAACCCTCTGAGGTCATGCAATTAAATACTGTATCATAATACATCTGAATTGTGGGGAACGGGCAAATTAGACTTGCACAGTGAACCTTAATTTCCCATTTCCTAACTTTTGACTTGACTTTGCAACCTAAATAATGCTCAGTGAGGGGAAGTTTGCATGGAATGTCCTAGCTTTTTAAAAAAACAAGATGTAGCAATTAGCAGCTTGCCACATCTTATAACTCAGTCCAACTTAACCAGATTTTCATGGGGGCAGCCAAAGGCACCTGTCTGACCTCAGCCCCTTGCTCTGCCCAGTTACCTCCTACTTCTAACCATGAAGATGCTACAACTATTCAGGCATCATTACCTAAGGTTCACTAGCTTCATTCTCAGAAATGGCTATGCTGTTTTCCCTTAAACTTTCCAGAAACCATCAGCCTGAGACCCCTCCAAAGCATGGAAATTTTCAGCCCCAATGGCTAAAGTTTGGCCAAGTTATCAGCAGCTGAAAAGAGAGGATCGTTATGTCACTGTTAGGCAACTTTAATACAGGTCTTCCTACTGCTCCCTGTATAATTAAGGACCTATCCTTTTTCTGTTCGAGCCCCGGATGAAACTGCTGTTACTCTCAGCAGGCTGCAAGGCCCTGATCCAGCAAAGCACTCAGGCACATGCTTAATTGTAAGTACATGACTGGTCCCATTGACGTAAGTGCTTTTCTGGACTGAGGCCAGAACAGCAGTAGATAGTGACTACTGTAAAGCCAGACTTTTCAAAACTCACTCTTAGTGGTGTCATCCAGGACTTGACTAGAAGTCAGGAGTTTTACCTTTACAAGGACTCACAAATATAGACTTTCTATAGCCTGCAAATTATTATAAAGTCTAAGCCCTAGAGGTTTCAGCAAACGTAATTTTTTTAAAGTTTTCCCTGTAGGGACAGTGTATCCAATCTTTATATAATATGTCAGCAAATGTGTGTGATACAAGAGCTTGAGGATTACTTAGTTAATGGTTGTAACACACTTTCAAGATGTGTAAATTCAAAGTATGATGGGAGTGAGGATACATTTGTGGGGGCCACAAACCAGTCAGGGTATTGTCAGTAATTACCGATAAGTCTCCTTAAAGTTTCAATAGCAGCTTTTTAATTGGCATTTATAAATTTTTATATCTACATCATAAGCAGGCAATTTTTTCCAGCATAAATAGTTTATGCAGCCTGCCTTTGTAGATTCAGATGATTAAACAAATCACAGGTGTTTTCAGGCCAATAGTCTGTTCCCTCAATGCCTAAAAACATGAAGGCTATGTATTAAATCCCTTCCTGGAAGTTGGTTGTAAGTGCGGTAGGTTTTAAGATGCTAAGCATTGGGATAAAGAATAACACTTATTTTGCTCATCATGTTTCATGGAGGCAGCGTATCCTAGAGAGTACAGCATTGTCCTGTGATTCAGGAGATCTGCATTCTAGACCTGCTTTTGTGGTAGACCTGCCTGAGCAAGTCATTTCACCTCTCCAAAATATGGTCATTATCCATGTTACTAACACCATCTTTGATTCATTCCCAGCTAAAAGATGACATTAGGATGGAGCTGTTGCTGAAAGTATCTTTGGGGGATAATGCTTTTTACCCTTAACAAACATTACAAATCCAGTAGATTCAGCACTAAGGTTACATTTAAAAAGAAATCCAAACACATTAAGGTATGGAAATGCACAGTTTGCATTTGTGATCCCAGATTAGACTGTATTGTTACTGAAAGGCAGAAGAGTATTTGACTGGCCTGTGAATTTTCATACTTTAACAGTTTGGATTTCCTTAAAGTTTAACTCATTTAGGCAATGCCTTCATTGCAAAGATAGCTATCCTGATGTAAAAATACACTTATCCTGAGAGTAGAGCTGGGGGATTTATTTATTTTTTTGATTAAAAAAAATTGTTTCAACTGAAGGAAAATATAAAAATAAAACTAGGACCTGTTGGAGAGTTCTGACATTTTTCGAAACAGAATGGCAATTGGAAAAGAAATGTGAAATCAAAATGATGTTGGAAATGTTTTGTTAGACCCAATAAAAAAAAGTTTCATTTTGCTGAGAGAAAAACCAAATCAAAATAATGTTTGGTTCAGCCACTGAGCTGGAAAATAAATACAAAGCACAGTCAACCTGTGGAACTCCTTGCCAGAGGATGTTGTGAAGGCCAAGACTATAACAGGGTTCAAAAAAGAACTAGATAAATTCATGGAGGATAGGTCCATCAATGGCTATTAGCCAGGATGGGCAGGGATTGTGTCCCTAGCCTCCGTTTGCCAGTAGCTGGGAATGGGAGACAGGGGATGGATGATTGCATGATTCCCTGTTCTGTTCATTCTCTCTGGGGCCCCTGGCATTGGCTACTGCCAAAAGACAGGATACTGGGCTAGATGGACCTTTCGTCTGACCCAGTATGGCCGTTCTTATGTCCTTAAAACCCAAATGTTTGTTCAGCTCTGTACAAGTAAGATTCTAGAGGAGACAGGTACTAATGTTTCTACCTTGGTGTAGCTAGTTGAGGTCAACTTCAGGTGAGGGTCATAGGATTGACCTCAGCTAGGACAAAACCCACCTATGCATTGTCTTCACTTGGATTTTACATTGTTGGCTACCTACTTTTTTCACTGAAGACCTAGCCTCAAACTGGTGGCAACTGGGAGTCATTCCATTCGCATCCAGTGTAAAACAGATTTTAAGGGAGAAGATTGTGTGGACCATTATCTCTTGATGATGCCAGTGGTAGCTGGGGATACTCTGTGACAGGGAAATTGTCCAGCAGAGGGTAGGATTTCAGTTTACCTTGTCTCTAATGAATGAACATTGTTACTATTAAAAAGGGAACTGAAACAAGGAAGCATGTCGGCCTGAGCTTAGAGGAAAAGCATGTTTGTTTTGAATACTTTTGGAGAAATTGTCCAAAAATAGTTAGTCTTTGTGAAAATATTATTCCTGGAATGTTACCAAGAGCAGCAAGACCCTGAATTATCAGCCTTGTTAATGTTCACATAAATTCAAGCTGTCAAACATTAACTTGTCCAGCCAAGATTCTATAAGAGACTTCAATTTGCTCTCCTTTTTCTGTGTTCACCACCTTTTTCAAAAGTCACCTTCTGCCTGTTGGGGTTCAGAGATGCTGCCATTCCATGGTGAAGCCAGGAATTTAGGGGCCCGATTTCCACTTTGACTTAAATGAGGCAGGAGAGCTGGGGACTGTTATTTCTTCATTCAAAGCCCACCCCCCACTTTCCAAAGGCCCCTTCAGAGGCATAATTCTGGCTGGAATCTGGCTGTAAGTATTTAAACAGTGAACTGTTTAACCACTGAATAAAGAGGAGCTGCAACGTCATAGTGAATTATGATAGTGATGGGTTAAGCATGTAGGTCCTCATGCAGCTTTCAGTTCTGCAAGGTGGTGAGCACTCCAGCCCTGATCCAGCAAAGCAATTAAGCACATATTTAAATAAAAGCACATGAAGTGTCACTGAAGTCAGGGAAATTTCTTACGTGCTCAAAGAATTGAGTCTGGTGTATAGCAGGAGTGACTCCACTGGAGCTTTTGGGTTTGATTCTCCGTTCCCTTGTGCAGTCACTTCCATCTATGCAATTAAATGGCAAATGCTACCCTTCTGGCCTGGTAGCATTTTATATCCACAGTGCATTCATTGACCCAGATCCTCAGGTATGCCAGAGCTCCAAGGGGAGGCAGGACAAAGGCCAGCTTTTTGTGATCCCCAATTCCTGGGACTGTCAGTGACCACTTTGCATCCTGGTACAAGCTAGAGAAGCCTTGGTACTGCTCTAAACTGATGCCAAATTATAATGCCCCTCTAAGGGTCATTACACATGCAAAGATCCCTTGAGCCTAGCGTACCCCTGGCAGACCTCCTGCACTAGGACTGGCACAGAGCCAGCTTTGCTCTAGATGCTGCAGAAATCTCAGCTGCTTGTTTACACAAGCACTAGACAAGTACTTTGCCACAGCAGAGAATTGTGGTAAATTAAAGATTCCAGACAGCTACATCAAACATCTTGTACGAGCTGTATTAATAACAGTGTCTCAGCCCCTGATTTTTGTGCTGCAGAGGAAACAATGGGAGACCCAGAACCATGTAGTCTCTATATTTATTCTCTATTAAGACTAATCCTCCTTCACTGTTATCTACAAAGTAGCTGTAGTGTGGCTTCTCCCTGTTTTTCCCTTTCACCCGTAGCACTTTAAAACAATAACTCCGTGTATCTGACAGACTGATAAGAAATGAGAAGGCCTAGAGGTACTGGTGACATTTCACAGGATGAAGTTAAGAGATAACTGACCTAATGTGACATGTGTCTTTTTTCAAGTCTTTGCTAATAGCAGTAACCACTTAGAGTCCTTAGGTGTATGTCAAATGCCATGGGCAGTCAACTGCATCATGTCAGAAGTCTGCCTCTCATGACTAAATAGTCTCATATCAGCACAAAGCCCTGTAAATCCACTAGGTGGACTTTAATCATGTAGCTTTCAATGGATTCTGGTTCACAAGAAGGCAGCAAGAGGCTACATGTAATCCATCCATCATGATAGAGCTAGCGAATTGCCCTCCCCACTTACTGCTTTACCACAAGGGCTGAATCTTTAGTAGCCGCAATTCTTGTTTCATTTATGCTTTAAGGGCTTGATCGAAAAATCCCCTGTGGTCAGTGGGAGTCTTTCCATTGATTTTACTGGGCTCTGGATACTTTGCAATGTTGCTGAGGAAGACATGGTTACTAGGTCCTTCAGAGGTTGTAATGTTTGTTTGGAAGAATCCGAGGGAAGAGTTTTCAAACTTAGGGTCAAGATTTTCAAAGACAGGAACATAACCAGTCTCCCAAATCTATTCTTAGGTGCCAACATTAGAGTGGTTGACCCCTTCTGAACCTGTGACTTCCAATGATTTGATGGAAATACACTTGTGTGAGGTAAATCTGCAGTCCTTACACCTCTTGAGCAGGCCCGCAGCCCTCACTCTGGTAAGCTAAGTGGGAGTTTGCCTCAGTAAGGCCTGAGTAAAAGTGAGAACCAAATGGTGTTTGGTCATTGTACGGCTGCACAATGGCAAGATGGATACAAAGGATGTTGGTACCCCTTAGGCACAGCTCGCTCAAGGGCCAGGCACACTTAGTTCTTATGCTTCCTCTGTAGACTCCTGGGAAGAGAGTGATAACATAGATGTGAGACGGGATGGGTGGTCTTCTAATTAGGTTGCCACCCTAGGAGATGTGGGTTCAATTCCCTGCTCCGTCGCAGAGTTGAGGAAGTTATTTAATCTTTCTGTGGGTACGTCTACACTACGGGATTATTCCGATTTTACATAAACCGGTTTTATAAAACAGATTGTATAAAGTCGAGTGCATGCGGCCACACTGAGCATATTAATTCGGCGGTGTGCGTCCATGGGTTGTCGGTTCCGTCCATGAAAATCCCCAAGGGGGCCCCTTTAGCAACAAATATGGCGCGATTTTTTGTTTTCCAGAGTGGGTTTTTGGCCCAACCTGGTGTGGGTTTAGCTAATTTCCGTGGGCTACTCACCATAGTTTAAAGTTTTTCCCGCAAAAGTGGGGTTTTTCCCCCCCCGCCCCCTTTATTAAGGGGGAATTTCTTTGGGGGGTTGAAGAGGACCCAAGTGGGCTGATTTGGGGTGGGCAAAAAAAAAACACAAATCATTGTTCCCCGGGTGGTTCCCTTTTGGCCTGGTTTAAAATTTGTCGTCAAAGTTTTTCATTTTTTTCCCTTTCCTCCGGGGGAAAAAGGGGGCAAAAAACGGGGGCAAAAAGGGGGAAAAAAATTTTCATTTCGCGCCCTTTTTTTTCCTGGATTTGGGCCCCTGGCAAGGATGGCCCCATAAACAGGGCCACGGGGGCAACCCCATGGGGGAAGGGGCCCGTTCAAACAAGCTTTTTTTTTTTTTTAACAAGTGGTAATGGGTTTTTTTTTTTTTTTTTGTAACCGGATTTATGTTTTGTTTTTTACCTGGGATTGCCACGGGGGACAAAACCAAGAGGCGATATTATTTTCCCCCCAAAGCGCTACCACAAAGGCAAGCAAAAGCAAATTTCATTTTTGCTTTTTTGCATGAATAAGCAAAGAAAGGGGGGACCACAAAGTTATCAAAGGTCATTTTTTAGGACCGTTCTGTTTTTACCGTTTTCTTGTTTGCTTTCTCCTGGGCATTAAAAAAAAAACTGGGGGCAAATTGAAGTTTGGGACGGTTAATCTGGTTTTTTCCTCTGTAGCTTGTCCCCCTTTGGCCTTTTTTTGCCTATCATTTGGGTTGGGGTGTCCCTGGGCTTTTGAGGGCCTTGATCGGGGGGTCCCCGGTGGTCGGCCAAAAAGCGGAAAAACTGGGTTGGGAAATTTTGAAATGATTTTCCCCGAAGTCCCAATCCCTTCCCTTTTAATGGGTTTCTTTTTTTTTTTTCCCCCCCTAAAAAATAGAAGTGGGGTTCCAAGTCCTGCCCTAGAATATTGAAAAAGGCAAGTGTGTACTGTGTTAAGAACCCTAGAAGGAAACAGTAATTTTAAATCAGAAGAATTGCCAAACACAAGGTTTTTTTGCCCCTCTGTGTTGGAAATCAAAATGGATTTTTCCCGCCCAAAGAAAAAATGATTTTTTGAAGCTTTTTAACCAATGCTTTTTTTGCCCATTTCCCAACGGGGGGGGGGTTTTTTTTGGCCCCTGCAAAAAAAACAAAACCCCCCAAAAAAAAAAAACCCATTTGGCTTCCCTTTCCCTTCCTTGCCCAAAACCCTTTTATCCCTGGGGGGCTTACCGTTTGGCCAAAGTTTTGTTTTTCCCCCCCCTCCCCCATTTGTGTTAATCCATTTTGAAAAGTTACATTTTATAAAAGGGAATGCAAGGGGAAATAAAAAGAAAAACCAGAGGACTTTTTGGTTTTTTAGTTGAAAGATTAAAAATGAAGGGGGGGGGCAGGGGGGGCCGCCTGGGGGGCCTTTGTTTCCTGGGTGCTGTTTGACCAGTTTTTCCAGGGCCAGAAAAAAACATTTTAAAGCGGCGGGTGGGGGGAAGGGGGAGAAAAGCCCCCCAGGGGCATTGCCCCCACTTGCTTATTTTTTGGGCTATAAGGGTAGGGGCAAAGTCCCCAGGGCAGGGGACAACACCAATTGCTTTTTCTTTTTTTTTTTCTTGGGGGGAACCCCACAGGGGAAAAAAAGGAGGGGGGGCTGGATTTGGGAAGCTCAGCCCCCCAAGTTAGTTTTTTTGCTTATTGGAATTTTGAAAAAGGGGACGGTACTTTTTAAATTTTACTTTTAAAACTTCGTTTTCTGTACCAAATTTCTACTTGGAAATTTTTGGGACCGGGAGGTTCAAAAAAAATTTTCCCTATTTTTATTACCTCCACCCCCCAGGGGGGGGCCAAAAAACCCCCCGGCCCAGCCGCCTCCACCTTGGAAAAGGGCCAAGGCCCAGGAAGCCCCACTCAAAACGGGGGGGCTGTTGATGGCTCTTGTGGTGGACAAAAAAAAAACCAAAATATTCATCAGTTCCCCAAAATATTTGGGTTTTTTTTTACCGGCTTTGCCCAACCACGGGGAGGGGGGGAGAGGGAGGGCCAGGATACTGCTTCTTTTTTCACTGCTTGCCAGCCGCCATGCGGGGGCGTCTTACCTAAGGCAGCAATTTCATTTTTCTTGTCAAGAAGGGACATAGGGGGTGGACATTTGAAAAAAAAGAAAGTTCAAGGGAAAAAAACTAATTTTCTTTTTCCCCTTTTTCTTTTTTTCCACGTGGGGGGGGGGAGTAAAATTGAACCGAAAAAGAGCTATTTTTTTTCCTTGAAAAACCACCCGCCGGGGACCGGGAAACATTGTGTGTTTTGGGGGGGACCCCCCTAAACAGGGCCCCATTTTGGGAGCTTCAAAAGGGCCCTTCCAAGGGAAATGCAAAAATTACACTTTTTCGGAGGGACTTTGCTTTGGTGGAACCTGTGGGGGGATAAGCTGGGAACAGGTCCTCACCAAAGTTTTACCCCCCC
Organism: Chelonoidis abingdonii; assembly: GCF_003597395.2. NCBI lineage: Eukaryota > Metazoa > Chordata > Testudines > Testudinidae > Chelonoidis > Chelonoidis abingdonii. Next base: position 210,396,470 of record NC_133771.1, on the reverse strand, counting down.
TCCCCTTCCCCCTCCCCCCATGAGTTGTCCATTTTTGAGTTTCCTTTCTTGGGCTTCCCGTTTACGGCCCGTTTTGTTTTCACGCAAAAGGGCAACTGTTTGTAAAGCCTGTGGAGATTTTTTTTTTTTTTTTTTTTTTTTCAAAAAAAAACGCTTTTTTTGTGGCATTTTTTTCGTCTCTTCTTGTAACGGAGGCTTTTGATAGGAAAAACAGAAATTTTTGTTTTTTTCCCCCAATTATTACAGCGATCAGATTTTTTTTTTCCCCAAATAATTTCCTTTCCCCCGTTTTTTTACGGTCCATGCTTGGGAGGCTCTTTTTTTGGATTTTTGGGGGGAACAAAAGCAATTTGGGCCCCACCCTTTGTTCTGCTGATTTTTCAAGCCGCCCCAACTCCAACGGCTGGGCCAAAAAAACAGGAAAAAATGGAAAAAAATCAAAATTTCGCGGGGGCTTTTTTCCTTTTTTTTTTTTTTTTTTACACTGGCCCCCCATCTTTGGGCCATCCGGAGGTTCAGATTTTTTTCACATTGCTTGTTTTTGCTTTTGTTCCCCAGAAACCGCAAGTCCAACCAGTGGATTGGCCAACTGGTGCGGATACACGCCCCCGGAGAGGCCAATTATACCGTCCCCCCGATTTCGATCGGTGCAACGGCCACACTTTAATTCCTAAAAAATCCCGATAATGGTAATACCGATTTACCCGCACTTTTTTTTAGCGGCATACTTCCCCTTCTCGTTGGGGATGGGAGTACAGAAAACCGGATAGTTTAAAGAGAGTACAGAAACCGATTTAAAGAGCCCTCTATATCAATGTAAAGGGCCTTGTAGTGTGGACGGGTACAGCGTTAAATTGGTTTAACGCTGCTAAAATCAGTTTAAACATGTAGTGTAGACCAAGCCTGTGACATAGTGCCTGACCTGTACAAGGGGGATAATAGCACTTCTAGATTAAGCCTGCTAAAGAGACCTGATTCCGTCCACATTAATATGCAGAGCTGGGCTGTAGCTCTTCTCAGAATTCAACCTCCACACTAGCCATGTTAAGGCTTCTCCATAGGGCAGATCCTCAGCTAGTGCACATGACAATTTATACCAACTCAGGGTCTGCCCCTGGGTCAGCCACAGAAGACATCTCTGGAGTGGCATTTTTGTGGGTGGTTGGGCTAAGAATCTTGTAATTCCAAGTAAATTACCGGGCAATTTGTAGTTTGAGTAACACGCTATAAGGAAAATGCAAATTGCACAGATTTGTTCCTTATAAGTGCAGACACAAAAAATATTATACTAGCATCACTACAATAATTATACCCTGCAGAGTTCTGAACATGAGCACTGCAATTACAAATACCCTGGAGAGAGACAAGCCCACAAGTTATACCACTCCAACATCATGTAGTAGTTGTCCGTTCGGGTTGCAGTACTCAGTTATTTTGGCACCTTTACTAAAAGTTTAATGATATTCACACTCAGGCTGGTCAGAGGGTTTTCCAGTTTCTGCCTATGCACAGGCAGTGTTGCTTAGTGGATAATGCTCTGGATTGGGCCTTTGAACACTGGGGTTATATTCCTGGTTCTATTACTAACCTGCTGGGAGACCTTGGATAACTTACTTTACTTCTCTCTGCCTCAGTTTCCAGATCTGTGAAGTAGAAATAAAGATATCCACCTCCTTTGTAGAGTGCTTTGAGAGGCATTCATGCAAAGTGCTATATAAGATCTAGGTATTGTATTTTTTAATCCTTGCATTAGACAGCCATGGATCAGGCCCCTATCATGCCAGGCACTACATAAACACATAACATGATGGACCCTGACCCAAAGAACTTACAGTCTAAGGTTATGTCCAGTCTATGAGCTAGGGATGGGATCACCCTGCTCATCTGCACATACTCATGCTTGCGCTCATTGAGCTAGTGTGAGTATGAATAGCAGTAGCACCGGTAGCTTCAGTGGAGACATGGCTGAGCTGTGCCAAGTCACTCCCTACCTCCAGCTTCCATGGGATCTTGACTACACACAGCCTGCTCGCCCTGCTGTGAGCTGGCTAAGGTTCCCTGCCCTTCTAGTTCAGAGAGGCTACGACAGTCTGGAAGCCAGCATGCAGTTGTCAAGTTTTCTGTAGGCCTCATGGCAAAGGAGAGTTTTAAGGAGGACAATGGATTTTGCAGAGGTCTATGAGGAGCTTCTCTTAAGTGTCAGGGCAGCATGGGAGAACGCACAAAAGGGATTGGTTTTACCAAGTGTGCTTTGGAGGCTGGTATGGTATCAGTGGCTGATTGAAGATGGAAATCAATGTCTCGATAACATATGAGAGATGCTAGCTAGGGTTGAGCATAGGCCATGAAGAACCATATAAGTGAGGACAAGGAATCTGTGTTTAATGTGGAGAAGAGGGAGACAACGGAGGGATGCAAAGACAGGGGTTGCCCCAATCATGATGCTAATCCAGTATGGCAATTACTATGTAAGTTCCTATTCTCAGTGTAGGGGAGAATAATTACCACCTTTGGGATTTCAGATATCATTGGATGGTAATTCACCGCAAACACTGACTTTTTAATAGGGACCATTGCATTTAGAGTCTGCCTCTTTTATTTTAGGGCCCCTTGTTAGGAAAAGCTTTACTCACACACACACACACACACACACACACACACAC